>NW_010287505.1:0-5964 GCF_000700745.2 Antrostomus carolinensis
CTGCAGCCAAGACTGCCCAAGAGCTTCACAAGACTGCCCAAGAGCTTCACCGTTTAGTATGTTGCAAGAGCATAAATGAACAACACTAAGGGTTTTGTTTTGGGGTTTTTTGTTTGTTTTGTGGGTTTTTTTTTGGTTTTTTGTTTGTTTTTTGTTTTTTTTTTTTCATTGATGGAGGGACCACTTTCTGGAAGTTATCTCAGTGGAGTTTCAAGTGGCAGCTGTGGTGGCTGTGATTTCACCATAATCACTGACTTTACTCTGGGTGATTTTGTATGCAGAAATAACCTTTATATTAGTAATTCTGGTGGCTACTTGAATGACAGCAGAGATGAAAATAGAGTAGGTAATGTAAAGTTGCATTCTCTGTTAAGCACTAAGAAAAAACATCTGAGGAAGAGGAACAGGAGAGAGAATAGAGTGAGGAGGGAAGGTGGAACATTAAATTGTCTGCATCACAGAAAACACGTTTTGGTTGAGATGCTTTAGTATCTATACGATAGATTTACATTGCAATGCATAAGTAGGTTCTGGTAGAAGAGATAATTCAAGTGTGAGACAGTAGCAGAATATATATGGAAAGAGAGATTTCCTTGGGTAAGAACTCTCATAAAATCTTACTACGGATGAAAGACCTATTAGCAAGGTTTTCTAGAAACATATCAGATACTGGCTACCATGTAGTAATCATGCAATGAGTATTGTACGTTGACTCGATCACAGACCAATAGGATTACCTGAAACAGCAGCTGGCCATGCCAGTGAAATGATGTGCTACATGATGATGTGCCAGGAGTAGTTTGATCTGGGACAAAATGGTGTTACTGGAGCGCAGCTGCCAACATCTTGATATTATACCTATTTTACAAAAATAAAATGGAAAGAAAACCAAAAGTATAGTTGTGGGTTGGTATTTCTGTAGTGTCCTGTTATTACCCAAATAATGAAAAAAGATAAAACATACCAACAGAACTGTTTTGGATAATGGCATGTACTTGTCAGACACAGGGTCTATTATTGAGTTAAACAGTGCAAGGGACTGGATTGATTGGAAGGCATGGATCAGGGGTAGACTATAAATTGATTCAGCACAGCCAGATGATCAAAGGTGAGACTTCTGGAGTGAGTCATCTGGTACATTTTGGCCAGAGGGTCAATGCAGTGTAGTCCTGTATTAGATTATCAAGCAGGGCCAAAAAGCAAGTGTGTGTGTGCTCAATCTGCTACCATCCTTGTTAGCACATTCTCTGGCAGGTATTTTGCCTGTGTCAGCTGGCAGCATCCCAGAAAACACTCAGCCGTGGTCTGGGTTTCTACAGACCAGGTATTATTTCCAGTGGTTATGTTCTTGGCTTAGGTATGGCCACTCTGTTTTGCAGAAGAAGAAAGTTTAGGTGTGTGGATATGAATCAGACTGAGCCAAGTGGCCTCCAGACCAGATAGTAGTCTCCCAAATACTGCTTTTTTTTTCACAATCCCTAACTGAGCTGCCAGATTTTTATGTTTTCACAGCCATGGAATGGATGAGAGAGTGGCACCCACAACTAAGACATAATTTATTCTGAGAGTATATATATAAATAAATCTAAACACTTTTAAACTCTTCAGGCTAATAACATACATTCTTTTCAGAGGACATTTCTACAGAAGATATTGTCTTACTCTTCGGAATGTCACTTTTAAAAACACCTACCCTAAATTCACCACAAATATTATAACACACTAATTTTTGTTGAAAACAAAAATAGTTGGCACACTATTTCAAATAGCTCCTTGAGTAGCAATTAATGATTCTATTTAATAAAATAAAATAAATAAAAATACCCCATTCTTTTCTCCACTAGTCATTTCTCCTGTCTGTGCTCTCATAGCTTATAGTAGCTGTTTACTGTTCTAAAAACTGACAGTTCAAATCTAGCACAAACCCAAGTGGCTCTAACAAGAAAATTGTTTCAATTTCTGAAACTTATTGTAGTAATTGCTACTGACTCCAGAGACATTCCCTGGGCAAGAGCAGTAATGATAATTTGGTAACTTTCTTTTAAGTAGACTTCGTTTACAACAGCTAGCAGATATTTCTTCCTTCGGGGCTGAGGAGAGGTTTATAGACTGCAGTAATAGCTTCTCACTTTTAATTTTTCAAAAGTGGTTGCTTTAGTAGTGAGCAAATAGCCCTATGTTTTCCAAATATTATTTCTTAATCATTAACATTAGTATCTGGTTTTTTCAATCCTGTTCCTTTATGAGGCTCCCAAAAATACAGAGGACAAAACCCTTGTCAAAATTTCTGGATACTATCAATTAAGTTTCACATTAGAAAAACAGGGACAGCTTTATTTCTCTCAGGAGGACCGTGCTTGATCATGTCTCAGTTGCTGATGACAACAACTTGTTACTTTATTGGTCACTGCCTAGACTAGAGCATCGAAGAGTCATATTTGGGGAGCAAGATAAAATTGTAAATAGTGATGTAGAGCAAAAGACAGCCCTACACTAAATAATTTACAAATCAGTGCTAGTAACAGTAAGCAATTAATGGATATTTTTACTCTCCTTGTCTTTTTTTTTTTAAGAACTCAAGTATCTTTAACAGATTGGACTTCTTAAGGACCCTAGTTTAGATTAACATTAAAAAAAAAAAAAGGTTGAAATGACAAAAGATCTTAACATAAGGGGTGAATTTGTTTGTAAGTATTCATAAAGAAAATGCGAATTTAAAATATGGCTTTTAATTTATACAGAAATAATTTTCAAAGTAAAAAAAAATACATCTCTCAATTACACAATATATAATATGCTTCTATGCTTTTTGGAAATCTGACCCTGGATCATCTTTCCCTTCCCCACGAGTCTTCACTGACATAGCAGATAAAATGCTTGCAGCAGTTAGTTACCTGTCGTTGCTGCAGTGTCCAGTGATTACTTAAAACAAGATACAAATAAATGTGTCAGACTTTTTTGTGAAGACTAAGGCCTTGAGCTCTTTTTTCCATACCCATGTGCTAATACAGGAAATATTAAATAATGTAAATTAATGTGAAGAAGTAAAAATTAATATGAGAACAGTAATATAAAACTGAGTATAGAATGTAATCTGTTTGTTTTATCAAAACTGTTACAGCATGAATTTTGACACTGATTTATAAGAACCAAGCTATGTGTTGACATTTTATAGTCAAGAATTATTAATAAAAACAATGCAGAGAGAAATCCAAGTAAACAATTAAAAAACAAGTGTAGATGGCTCACAAATGGCTGAAATGTTTAAACTGACAAACTGATTTAATTGCTAAATGTCATTTGCTCATTTCTTCTTTTCTCATGATGCATATAAAGCAGAGACCAATTTCCAGCCTGTTGTGTTTATTTGTGTTCTATACTTAAATAAATAAACCTCATGAGTTCTCTGTTCAGTAGATATTCTGCAGGAATATTTTGGACATCCCAGTGTTTTCTGCTGGCAGTACTGATTATTCCTTGCAATTGGAGCAAGTATAGCAGGGATGCCTACCTCCTGCAGGCCTTTATGTAAAGCAAGTGCTGGAAAAATAATCCTTTCAAGGAAAGTGTATAAAAATTGGCATTTCACATATTCATGTTTGAACCTCAGTATTTCTTGAATTGTTTTGTCTTTGTCACATTCTTTTTAGTTTAGTACGTCAGGACATAGAGACTGGAATGACAACTGAATAAGTTATTAATGCCAAGAAACTATCAACTCATTTCTCAACAAAGTTTGTTCTTCATGTTCACTTAGGACTTAGAGATAATTGAAAGTAATCTTTGAGCTTTTCAGTCGTGTAATACCTAGCATTTTCAGAAAAATTCAGAAAGACTTAAACACCACTTATTAAATATTCTAATTCTAGAAAGAACCTTTATTAAAACTGTCTCCATCTTTTCTTTTTTAAGTAAAATAAGAATAATGTAATGAAGAATTTTTGAAAAAGATTGACCTGGTTTGGGTAGGATAGAACTAATTTTCTTCTTAGTACCTAGGTTAGCACTGTGTTTCATTTTCAGTACAGGATTTGTTATGAAAAGACTGTTCATAATACAGTGATGTTTTTAGTTGTTGCTAAGAAAATCAAGGATGTTCCAACTTCCCATGTTTTACTAGTCTGCAGGTGCAGAAGAAACTCAAGGGGAGCCAGATTTCTGTTTGGATGTGGCAATGAGATATTCCGTATCATATAATGTTATATTCAGTATATAAATGAGGGCTGGCCAGAAAGTTAGTTAATCGTGGGCTCTCTTTCACTCTTCTGAGACTGTCTCTGCTCTAGAATCACTAGACCACTAGCCAGGAAACAGGTTGGGCATCTGTCAGTGAGTGGTGAGCAATTGTATTGTGAATCACTCATCTATATATTCCATTATTACTGATATTATCATTATTATTGTAATTTTTTTTTCAATTATTAATTTTTTTTAAAGACCCATGAGTATTCTCAGTTTTACCTCTCTGATTCTCTACTCCAACCCATCAGGGGAGGCTGTGTGGTGTTTGGCTGCTGGCCAGGTTAAAACCACCACACAGATTACAGAGAAATTTATGCTACCATAAACTTGCTAGAAACAAGTGTATTATTTTAATCCATTTACTGTTTATCTATTTTTTTTTCAACCACACTCTCATTCTCCCTTCTTGTTCTTGAATAAGATATCTAAATGATAGCCCCTTATTCACAGTGACTCCAGTTACTTCCCAGTAACTAGTGTAATTTCTGTGGGAGAATATCATAGAATAACTCTATTTTCTACTTTCCTTCTTGTACCCAGAGAATTACCCAATTGCTCTTCCTGTTGAGTAGAAATCTTGAAATGGACTGTGTGTTGCAGTTAAAATTATTCTCGGTAAAAACAGCAGTCTTCAAATTTAGCACAGTAGGATCAGCAGCACCTCATTTTCAGAAAAGGTTAGATATAATAATATAAAAAAGTTGCTCGTGTATTTTACAACTGAAAGAAAAACTCCGGCAGACTTGAAACCGAATTCTGGAAATAAAATGGTTCTACTTTGTAAATAAACTATAGGACTGAATATCTGTTGTTGATGATGACTGTATGATGTGAGAATATGTTTTCTACTTATTTCCTCTCAATCTCTACCTTTTTTGTGCACAGGTAGGTCTACGAAATTGAAATAATTGTATCTTCTGACTGGTATTTCTTATTGGGAGTTATCAGCACAGATTTATGAAGGGGAAATTATGCCTTACCAACCTGATAGCTGGTGACCAACCAGAGATGACTGGTGTGGTGAATGAGGGGAGAGCAGTGAATATTGTTTATTCTGACATTGGTGAACCTTTAGACACTGACTCCAAAAACTTCCACACTGGCAAGCTGAAGAAGTAAAGGTTGGAAATATGGACAGTGTTGTGGACTGAAAACTGGTTGAACTGACAGACTCAGAGGATTGTGATCAGTTCACAGAATCACAGAATAACAGAATGTCAGGGATTGGAAGGGACCTCGAAAGATCATCTAGTCCAATCCCCCTGCCGGAGCAGGAACCTAAATGAGATCACACAGGAAGGTGTCCAGGCAGGTTTTGAATGTCTCCAGAGAAGGAGACTCCACAACCTCCCTGGGAATTCCATCCATGGAGATCATATCTCAAAAGCTATAACTTTATATCAACAAAAAATTAAAATAAAATCAGGATTCAAATGTTGGAATTTGCTCCCTGAGATGGAATTATTGAGTCATTTGCTTTATATTCACTAATCTAATCACAGTAGAATTGTACACTGAAGTTTGTACATAGGTCATGCTAATGTTCATGTTCAATATATTTTAATTCTTGACATACAGGACTGGATTCCTTCAGGAATGCTTTATGGCTCTGGGTTTACCTAAACTCTGAGGCCTCATTTTGTTGGTGGTACTTCATGTTTTGCTTGCTTGCCCTACTCTTCCTTCTTCTATGCTGCGCTTTCCTCATTATTGCCAGTGAAT
>NW_010287505.1:5976-27627 GCF_000700745.2 Antrostomus carolinensis
TCCCTAACTTTTTATTATTATTTTTATTCCCCACAGCCTGGAAAATGACTTAAAATTACTTGTTTATACCTTCTTTTTCACCATAGGTTTATTATGTCTTCTCCTGTGTTACAGCACAGATATCTTTAACACATCTAGTCCCTGTATACCATTATGTTGTAGTTTTACTTTGTTTCTTTGTTCTGTCTCAGGATACACTCCTATGGTATTCAATGTTGCTTCAAATTTTACCTGTGTGAGAACCATCCACATTCCTGAACACTGTTTTGGTTTTCCTTTTATTAATCTCCAGTGTATTTAATTTTTGTCCAGGAAGATTACCATGTGTTATCCCTAATATTCTCAATGAGTGTTGTATGAGTTATTCAGCGCAGGCTCTTGTGAATTAAAAAACAAACAAACAAAAAAAAAATAAAAAAAAAAGTACAAAACTGTCAGTTTAAACTCTTCTGTTGTTCATTTTAGACTTGCATACTGTGGGTGGCACTTGGGGCCTGGTTTGTTGCTGCCTAAAAAAAGATGTGCAAGATGTGCCTTTTATAAATGAGAGCACTGCTACATGACAACACATTGAAAGATTCAAATGAAGATTGAGTACCTGTATTTTTATCATTAAATGTCTATATGATATCAGCAGCAGTCAAGCTAGCTTGCTGAGCTGACTTTATTCAGTTCACCTCAGAGTAAAACTGCAATTCCTTGTACCCCCGGATAGGCTTCTATGTTGGTAAGAGTAATGTGCGTTAATAATCTGCAGTGAAAAATTCTAACATTTAGTTTTTAAGTAGAGAAGACTAATCCTTGATGTTCAGCTGAGAGAGACTGGAATAGTGACAGGGATGTCATTTGACTTTCAGAACCTACAGCCTCTGACAGTCAAAAATGAGGGAATACCCACAGCTGGGTTTGTCAAACATCCTGAAAGAGGCTGTGCATCCCTGGAGAAAAGGCTACTCTTCCTCTCACTCCCCTTTTCCCCAGACATACTGATTTAATAGACAAAGTATCCAGTCAGTGTTAGCAAGGCTGAATAGGAGTTCCTTCAAGATGGTTATGCCTCAAACTGTTTTTTCTCTCCTGTTCCTTGGGAAGGTCAGAATACCTCTGGAGATTATGGGTGGTCTTTTGTTTTTAACTTAGCTTTGCAGCCCTACCTTATGAAGTCATTGTAGGCATTGAAACATGGAAAAGTTCTATAACTTTAGGTAAATTTTTTCCAAGCTAATTTGCTTTCACTTCCACTTGCAACAAGGTACTGAAATTTCTCGACATTCAGCTCCTCTAGACTGAGAACTCAGAACATTAGATTATATAATTAAAGGCTAATGCACATAAACAAAAAGACCCCTGGAGACCAGGGGAACTGTGGCAGGTGGAGGGACCCCAAGAAGCTAATCACTGCTAATGGAGTACCCTGCCCTGGCACTCCAAGCACCAAAACAAATCAGCCCCAGAAACTTCCTCTTCTGAATGCCTTGTAGACTAATGGAATTCCTGCCTAGAAGGTGCAGGAACTCTTATGGGATGCAGGGGGAGTAAAATTTTGAGATTGTGTCAAATTAATCAGACATTTTAAAGAGACTTTTGGGATTGTGTGACAATCATCATGGGATTTTTAGTGAATGGAAAAAAGACAGGGAACGGAAGGGGCCTGACTGTATTTGGGAGGAACAAGTGTGGGAAAATAAAGGGGAATGGGTAAAAGAAGCCAGTTGAGTATAAACAGGGATTGGCCAGTACACTTGTCTGGATGAATCCTGTGCTTGATCACTGCAAGCCATCTTATATTCTTGCTAAATCCCAACTAGCTCTTTCATGGGTATATGTGAAAGCTGCAGAAATTCAACCTGGACTAGCTGATGATAGACCCAGAGATCTGGTTACTATCAACTGGAGTGGAACCTCAAGCCTCAGAGGGTTGAGGGCCTTGAGGTTACAGCAAGTTAAGAAGACCTAGGTCTTGCAGACAGCTACTGAGATGGAATATCTAAGACCAGCTTCAGGCAAGACTCCTAGTTGTGTATATTCCTCTAGCAGATTTTGATCCTGGTCAGCCAGAGAAGAAGACCTAGACTGGGCCATTCATACCGTTCATGTTTGTGTGGATATTGTTTTTGTTTAGGTGGATGCCATAAAGACCCTGTTTTCTAGTCTGTGTATCTGAACATGTATTTAAAGTGTATGTGTGCATACGAACGCAGGTGTCCATGTTGGGCTTAGCCTTGGCAGTGCCTGGAGTTGGGAACATAGCACCACAGCAGCCCCACATCTACATGGCTGTATTAGGAGTACTTTATGGGTTCTGCTGACATCTGGGTTGGGCAATCTAAATGTGTGCCAGACAAGTATGATCTGCTTGTAATCCACAGCCCTTGGAAAGTAAAAAAGACTCACAATTCCCACTGAATGTAGTTTAAATAAATGCATTTCACTCTCATTTCAGTTTTTTAGTTTATATATTTTTTTAAGATGGTCTCTACAGTTACTTGAAATGAAGTATAATTTACTCTGTTGTTGGGCATAATTCTAGTGATGATGCTGAACAGGAGTAATCCCATGATCTGTAACAAAGATGGAAGGAAACAGATACAGAGAAAAGATGATCTTAAATAAGGTGCAAGTCGCTTCTCACAAGCCCATAGTAGATACAAATCTGTTAACTGTCTAGAAGTTTATTGTTATATTTTATAAAATGTAAATAAATTTTGGAACATTCCTTCATAGTTTTATTTTTCTTTCTTTGTTGAGCTCATAGGGTCTGGAGGTTATGCTACCAGTGTGTTTTTAAACTGCACACCATTACCCTCAACCTTGTAAAGCATTGCACAGCAGGAGAGTATTTATGACCTGTCACAATGAAAGCCACCGTCTTATGCAGCCCAACAGGAGTCCAAGTATAATACAGTGGCTATGAAGAATATGAAGGTACAATGTAGGGATAACATATTTAAACATCACATTACTATGCCTTTGAACATAACTTTTTCCAATCCATATTTTCGACTCAGAAGTTAAGCTGCATGTGTCCACGGCAGGTTGCTGAAGTAGACATCCTATTTATCTACCGCTTATTATTTTCTTAGCAAAATTATCATCGTACATCCCATTATTTGGAGGGATTATTAACCTTAACTACTGAGCTCCAAGGGCACTTCACAAAGTATTGTACACTTAGTCCTCATGGTGTCTGACAATTTAATTTTTTTCTTTTAAGAACAACTTATCACATAGCTTTACATTAGCTTCAAAATAATCTTCATGCAACAAAAGTTGTTCAGGTTGTATATATAATGAAATGGATACATGTTCACACCATGTGAAAATAAGAAAGTCATTTAAGTGATGCAGCATATCAGAAAGTGGTATTTTACTCGATAACATAGGCTTTTCACAATATGGCAAGCAAATACTGGTATGATAAATGCAGAATTTTAGTGTCATTTAATGACTTTCTGAAAATACTTTTTCCACCAACAATATCATTTTCATTCCTCCAATAAGAAATGTGAAGGAGATTAAAAATAGAAATTATTCAAATAAAGTGGAATATAGTAAAGTGTGTTCTCAATTTCTTTTCCCTCATTTGATATTATCTTGCTGATGTCTTTCTCATTATGTTTACAATCTTGCAGATTTTCAAAAGTATTTTCTTGGTTTTACTTTTTGGGTGCTTCATATGAAACCTATTTCATGAAGCTCTCTTCCCCTTCCTCCTTTTTTTTTTCCCCCAGGAATCTAATGAGGATCTATCCTTTGAAAATCTGCCATTTAAAAATTGTAAACCTCAAATTATGATATACTTTTAAAGTGTTAGAATGCATATTTTTTTTCACATTAGTTCTGATATCATAGAAACTTGTTATGAGTACTTTATGTATTTGTTTGAAATTCGTCATGCCCATGATTAGTATCATTACTTTAGCATCAGAATGCATCATATGTTAATAGTTTATCCAAGTTGTCAATGGTTTATAGACAATCAAGCAAATATCCTACCATGCCAAACACTCTGTAACTTACAAGGAGATAGAATACCCATTAATGGTTTTGTCTCAGCAGACTAACAACTTTGGATCAATGTCAACTGTCACTTGATTAATTACATACATAAGGCAGCAGATCACAGAGATTTTCCACCTTTTCCCCTTAGTATTTGTATTTGTTCTTCACAATTAGTGAAGAACCATAGTCACTCAGTGGCTGCAAAACAAAGGTTAGCTGGCTGTTAAATACTGGGCAAAATAAGTAGAATTTGTTTAGTGCAGTGTATAGATGAAAGATGGCAAAGACATTGCTATTTTTGAAGTTAAATTCTTTATCACTTTGTTAACTTGGAAGAGGTGCTCTTTCTCCTTTGAATTGCAATTACATTATTTTTGTTAATACTTAATGATGCTGATCCTTTCCTCTTATCACTACTTGGTTAATAACCTTTTCTCATATTTTTCTTAATTATTTCTGACTTAATTAAGCAAGGTAGGATTCAATGATTTTTTTTTTTTCCAACATGCGTATCATGCTTAAAAACTGCATTACATGCTCTGTGACAAAACCCAGCATTTGTTCTGTTACTGCAAAACTAATTAAGTAGTGTTTTGCAGGTCACTGGTCCACCATATGTAGCATTACTCTGTGTTTCTTTGGGGCACTGTGTGTTTACTGCTTATCAGAGATGTCAAGAGGAAGAAGGAACACTATTGGGAGAAGATAGCACAAACTTTGGGGCTGGTGTTTTGCAGCATTGCAGTAGCACAACTAAGCTGCATCCCATCCTGCAGAGAGAGCTCAGGCATCCTTTCTCTGTCTTCTGGGCTTACCTCTTCTGGGATAGCACGGTTTCTTGTCCCGTGCTCTCAGTGTCTACTCAGAGATACCTAGTGCACCTGGCTGTTCCTAAAACTTCAGGTGAAACACTGATTTCCTGAGTGCCTGACCAAAATGCAAGTCATCAGAAAAGTAAGCTGCTACATTTCAAACCTAGACTAATTAGAAGTAGAAGTAAATACGTAACGGAGCGAACTGTGAGAACGTATTTTTCTATAAAACATTTTCCTCGTTGACAACACCTGCTTTCAAATGTTTGAATCAATTAGCTGGCTTCCATGGCTTTGTAAATCTGTTATATGTGTGATAGTCATACTGACTGAATTGCTCATTTAACAAGTCCAGCTCTCAGTGGACACATATGACCTGCTGTGTGGCAGCTCTGTTTTGTAGGAGAGCAGGTATAACTTAAAAAGTGAAACATGTTACTCTCTAAATAGGAAGGATCATCATCCTAGACACGCATTCTCTGTATATGTCCATACGCATCCTTGAAGTTAAGCAGCTGGTAATTTTAGGAGGAACTTCTAGAAGTTGACCTAAGACATTCGTAAGCACCACCCAGGTGTCATCTATTCCCAGATGTCACTGAACTATATATCTGCTGCTGAAAGTCTCATACAGACATATTCCTACTGTCCTGCCTTTCTCTGTGATTATGACATTGCTTACTACATTCTGTAAAGATGCCAACAGAGGACAGAATGTCTCAATATGAAGATGTAGATGACTGCAGGTAACCTCCGATAGGAATTTTGGATTAAAGCTTCACAAGCTGTTAATGTTTCAACAAAAAAAAAAGCCCCCAAAACAGACAAACAGAGTATATCTTCAACTATTTATAACAAAGAAAAAATACTCCTGAGAAAACAGGATTGGAAGACATCTTTCTTCAGACTGGGGTGATAGAGAGCAGTTCAGCTTCCCCATTTATCCTTTCTCCCAGTGCAATTCAGCCTAATTTTACTGGGAGTAAAATTAAAATTCAGGTTAAAAAAATGACTAAAAGCTAATAATTTTGCACTTAATATTCAATCAACCAACAGAAATCACTGCTAATGGCATATGGAGGATCAACAGTTTAGAAGGAGTCAAAAGAAATGAGACATTTTTATGAATAAGTTTGTCTGCATTAGTTATACCATCTGTGATAAAAAATACAGGAAGCAGATGAACCTCGTGTCTTATGTCAAGAGTTGAGCCAACCACTGTGCAGATTTCAGGACCATAGAGTTCTAAAAGTTTTGCCATTGTGGGAGTTTTGTACCATGCTGAGCTAGGAGGACCATTGCTCTGACGTGGTATGTCAAGCTTTGCACAAGTTTTACACTGCCACAATGCAATGAGGATGAGCAGTGGTTGTGGTACACGAGGGAGACACAAGTTGTGGTACATTTTCAGACAGTTAAACAGAGTGGCACACACACAACAGCTCTCTGAATAGCAGGCAGTTAATGCCTGCTTTTGTGATGTCAACCAAAAATTAATCAATTGCCATTTGGACTGAAACAGCATAGTGTTGATTGCATTTTTTTTTAACCATTATTGATGGCATATAGCTCTGTATTATTTTAATATTGTTTATTATGGCTTTACTTCCAATTTTTTTCCCTGAACTTAGATTTTTTCCATTGAATAACTTCCTTTCTTTCAAACTTTCCTTTAACATTTTTAAAGCAAATAGAATTGAAATCCTTCAAACCCCTTTATGTGTTTATACAAGCCTCTTTATAGCACCATGGAAAAGGTATGCACTTCTGCAATATATTTGCTTTTGAAAATTACGGTGTTTCTACAAACACTATGATAAACATTTTGAAAGCTTTTTCTAACTCCTGTTCTTTCTTCCTGGCTGAACAAGAACAGATAACACTGGTATGAAAACTAAAGCTCTGAAATCAAATTTTTGTAGCACGGATTTGTACATGCTCTTTAAAATTTTATTTCCTGCAATGGGTACTGAGGTTTTAAATATTAAAGTGATTTTAATATTGCATAGAAAAAGACAGAAAGTTGAGACCTTCTTATATCTTAATATAATTCCTACAAAGTAAGAAACAGTTACATATTATCAAGGCTTGATTTAGCTAGTGACATGTCAAAGAAAAATAACAAATCTGAATGCAGTGCCGTGAAGAATGTTGAGTTACTCTTTCATTATTCAATCCAATCTCATAACTTCAGTGGCATGCAAGGCATGAAATGCATTGTCAAAAATACATAGTTCAGAATACAGTACCATTAAATATTTTATCCAATTGGCAATGGTGCTGCAAAAAGACTGAATGTTAAACTGAGCTCCATTCTTAAAAAAAAAAAAAAAAAAGTCATTGCACTGTGCTTTCCAGCTCTGCTTCTACAGATAAAAGTCTTCTGTCAGCAATTTCTTTTTAAGTAAAGTGAAGTAAGTCTCTCTCTCTTTCTTTCTCTCTGTTTTTTTTTTTTTTTTTTTGGTGAATATACCGAAGAAAGTCTTCACATCTGTAGAGAGGCTGCTGAAGTCCCTAAAACATGAAAGGGAACTCTTCACTCCTGACTACTGGTATGTGGATTTGACCTCTAGTTAGCAACTGTTTTCTTATAATGTAAAGTTGGAATATTTTCTTAGATTAATAGACAGTAAGAAAATTCTGAGTTACAAAATGTGATATGTAGACCAGGCAAAGGAGAGACTATTAACTATAAATAATAGTTCAGGATTTCCTTATTTCCTAGACCAGTTTCTTACTATGTACCTTCTCTTCCTGTTTATCTTGTGTTGCGTATGACAGTTGGGACATTTAATTAAGTTCTTAACCTTCTTTAACAGCTCAGTTTTTTCTCTGCTGGTCTATCCTACCCTATTCTACACTACTGACACTTGTGGGCATTATGGCCAGCAGCACATTTTAGAAAATTTTCCAAAAGCCTTTTAAAGTCTACATTGTATCCAATACAGGCATAGAACAAGAGAATATTCACTGTTCACACAAGTAAACAACCAGATTCCTATAAATCTGTAGTCAAGACTTTTGTAGGTTGTGTGTTAAAGGATTTTTAAGAAGGAACTTAAATGATAGTAGAGATGATTTTACATAAGTTTAAGGAGAACCAGGTGTGAGAGACAGTGTGGGAGAAAGGATTTTGTCCGAAAACCTGACAAGTCAGTATTGAGGGAGACTATGTAGAATGTCCAACCTTGACTCCTCTGCCCAGCCAAGCTTGCAGTACTATGAGTGTGAATTTATATAATTTTGTACAATCTTGTAATGTGAACATGTACAATCATGCAACTTGTGTATGGAAAAGAGTCCCTAATTTGCTTAAACCCTCATAATAGCCTGAAGTGTAACCAGCTAGTGACTAGGCAGGGAAAAATATAGAATTTTTTTTTCAGTCAGATAGCCAGTCACATATAAAATGCATGTATGTGATGTATACCAGACACATAAAAATTGCCAGCATACACAGTCTGGGTAGTCTTGACTGATCAGCTGAGGATGCCTCTGCAAAGAAGCCTTCAGAAAGGACTCCTGTTAACATCCCTCACATGGTGACTGCCATCCTCTCCAAGAGCTTTCTGACTGAGCTGTACAAGGCTGTTACAAGGATCCAAACGCTGGAGCTGGGAGCTGGACCGAAGAGGTCCACGACTTGTGGAAGCTCATGCTGGAACACTCTGTTCCTGGACTCTGCAGCCCATGGGAGGAACTTCATGCTGGAAAGAGCAGCATAGGCGAGCTGACTGCAACCCCTATTCCCTTCCCCTGTGTTGCTTGTGGGAGGAAGGTAAAGAAATCATGAGCAAAGTAATTTTGAGCCCTGCAAGAAGGGAGAGGTGGGGGAAGGTGTCTTAATATGTGGTTGCTATGTCTCGCTTTCCTACCTGGATGGTTGGTAACAAATTAAATTGATTTTTCTTCTACAGGTTGAGTCTGTTTTGCCTGTGACCATAACTGGTGAGTGAGCTGTCTCTGTCCTCATTCTTAATCCATAACCCCTTTGTTGTGATTCCCTTCCCATCTCACCAGGTGGGGGGGACTGAGTGTGAGACAGCATGGGCTTACCTGTGGGTGAAACCACCACACAAGCATGGCTTGGAAAAAAACCTACAGAGCAGGGGATATGCTTCTTAAGCCACTCAAGTGTGACTCCTACCTTAAGATGAGGTAATGTAAAGGTGACAAAGACACCTTGGCTTCGGAATGGTAGGCTACTGGAATGCATTTGCTGGCATAAATAGGTTGTCTTAAGACTAAACTACTTGTCTAGCAGAACAGTGTGGTGTTGTTTTCATCCTTGAACCACCCCAGAAAAGACAGGGCTTTCTGATGTATATGTCAGTGTGTGTTACATTTTTACCCAGAAAATTATTTTAGCATTACAAGAACAGGAAGTATGGACAAGTCATCCAGAGAATAGTCACAGTCAATGAAAAGCAGTACTGAACTAGTAGAACTACTAAGTTAAAAAAAAAACAAACCAAAAAAAAAAAACCCAGCCTATTTGTAGGAATAAGGCTCTGTTAGTTTTAATTGGAGCAGGGTTAGGCTGATGCTGAGAACTTTTTTTGAAAACATTATCTGGAAGATTTGTTCTATCTTTTATATGCAAATATTTAGCAGAGCGTCTACTCACTGGTAGTATGAACACTGGTAACAGTCACAAAAACACTGGTGTTCACAATGCAGTTTGCTTTCTATTTACAGGGTTTTATCAGGGGAAACTACCCTCTAAGTAAAAAAAAAAAAAAAAAAAAGAGCTAATTAAAGATTTAAATAATTCTTCAACAAGTTTTGCTGATATCCATAAGGTAAAAAAATCCCAGATAACAACTATTTTTACAATATATTTTTTATTACTAATACAATTACAGTAGTGATTAAATGTAATGCCACGCTCAGGGGACTCAGGTATCTGACTGTTAGCAGAGAGAGAGTAGTTACCCTTTTACCCTTACACTGTTCAACTGAATAAAATGAAATTAGAGTTGTAGGAGGCTAACAGGATTATTGTAGAGTCATCATTTGCTGCAGCATTTATCCTTTAAATTTGACCTTTGCAGGAGTTCATTATGCCAAAATTGAAGGATCACGCTCATAGGAAAAGTCAACTGGAATACCTGAGAGCTATTGAGCTAACTAAATAAACAGCTCAAGATAGTGCATGTATATATTTAAAGTAGGTTTGTGTGTCTGCGTATATATGTATACATACATGTATGCATATAAATGCTGCAAGACCTGTCACATTAACATTCTTTTAATTACCATTTGTGAATATAAATACAGATTTAGTTATGATGGATACTAGCACAGTGTTTAAAAAAGATAGAAGGAAATGGCAGAAACATCCCACCCGAATGTAAAGTCATACCACCAAATCTTCATAGCAGTGAAAAAAAAAAAAGATTTTTCCTTTTTCTTCTCTATTCCCAGTCTAGATAATTGATGGGATGAAAAGCATCAGGAACCAGGGAAGATTGATTTGATATCTTCAGGGGGATGGAAATACTGTAGAAAAACAATGCTGTCAGTTCTTTCAGTCCCACCAAGGGAGCTGCTTCCAGGCCTTCAATGACTGCCAAGTCAGATCTTAACTTCAGAATTCACTTCTGAATAATTACAGGATATCCATGATGTAAGTGCCTTCCAGGAAGTGTAATATACCCATTTTTAGAACCCAGGAGTCTGCATTAGTTACTGCATCAAACTTGGGTTTAAATCTCAATTGACTCTGTCATGCCCATCCTAAGACATCTCAGTTCTCTGCAGGGAGTGTCATACATAGGTGTCTTATCATCCAGATTTCAGCTTTTGTAAACAAGCATATCACTGTTCAGTTTAATGATTAAATGTTTTAATTGCTTGGTTCTTTTGTGGGATCTAACAGTCTATCTGGTATACCAACTTTTAGAGAGTTCAGTGACCTCTTCAGCTGACTCATTCTCTGTTGAGAACTTTAACAACTACTTTTTAAATCTATTTTCTTGTTATTCCCTATCTCTCAGTTATGAGGTTGAAATTACAATGTCAAGCTGTAGCATAATCCATCAATTTATATTAAAGGACTGGGGGAAGGTTGTAAAACAAAAAACTTCAAACCTTAAAAGAGTTTACAAGTTCAGTGATCAAAATACTTATTATTGTCGCCCTGCTATCTTCCTCTTCAAGTTAAGGACAAACTCCATGCTGTTTCTGTAAAATGACAGTGCTGGTAACACCCTTAAAGCACTGAAGTGTTGGTGGATGCCTTAGAGGCAGCAAGTAATCACTGACGTGTCTGAATGTTTTGGAAATAGTTTTGATTTTGTTCCATAATGTCACAATAAACCCACAATATACTATTTCATTATCTAGTAAGTACAATGTAGCTCATAGTTCTTTTTAAAGAAATGTTTTGAAAGATATAGTGGTTGTCTGACTCTGATTTTTAGAATGTAATGCTAATCTGGTTTAATGCATCATATTTTCTTATAAGTATGTATAGATTGTACTACAAATGACAGATTCCATGTTAATTGCTGGAGACTAGGTATTTCAGATTCTTATTTATGTCAGTCAGGGTACCTCTCATGAAAATGAGCTTGTGAAACTGAGATCTCTGACTTTTTCTTTTTTGTGTTAAAAGAAAATGTCTTGCAAATTTTAAAAATTAATATTAAAATTAGCTAGGGTAAGACTGGTTCTGATAATTAGCTTTGCAGTCTTGGTTATAAACATAGATTAAATCTCTTTCAGCAAACTTTAAAGCTCTTTATGCTGAGACTTCTACTAAGATTATTTTAATTTCAGATTTCTTTTTTTTCTTGTTTGATAATAAAATTTATAATTAAAATCTATTTTGATTAAAATTAAAGATGGTTTTAAAACTAAGATGGCTACAGATTAACAGAATGACTGAGGGTGATGAATATTAATTCTTATTTGAGATAATGGGGCTGTATCTTGGGGCTATATTGTACTTCAGTATTTAGTAAGTGTGTAAGTGTGTTTTAGTCACACATTTAGTTTCTCATATATGCATCATAATAGGAAAACTATTGTGATTTGAGGAAATGTTTCTTCTTTACACCAGAAAACAATTGTATTGATTCCTGATACTTCATAACATTTTGAAGTACTACCAGACAAAAGTAACTTGCATGGAGGTCTAGCTAGGCTCTTGCATACCTGTTCCTAGGATTTTCATTTTCCTGTGGGGAATGGTATTTCACTGTCTGAACTTCTATGAGTTCAGTGAACTTCTATGTATCAGTGACAGTACAGACCACTAAAAAACTGTCAAAGCTATCAAAACCAACATTTATATAAAGTTTTCATGTATTTGAAAAGTCTCTTATTTTCCTACCTTGACAAAAATTCAGACTGCGTTTCTCTCCTGTAGTTAGTAGGCAAAACCCTTTTTCATTTGCACTGACTTAGCCATAATGGCAGTTGCAGCTCTTTTAATGATTGAAGATTGAAAAGGCCTATCAGATACATGAAACTGGATGACATTTGTCACATTGTTGTCAATGTTGTAACCTTTTTCTCTTTTACATATCTGTATAACTGACAGCAACTATGGTTTACACACAAAATTCATATGCAGCATAGTGAAGTATTAAAATCTACCTTCTTTTTTGACTGGTAGCTGCTAATCTTTCTATGACTTCTGTAATTATTTGGTGCTCTCTTGTTCTTATTTTACCTTAAGGAATACAACAATCCTCCTTTGGGAATGGGAAGAAAAAACCATTAGAGAGAAAGTCAGTGATGGGTGTTATCTGCTACTGGTAAGCCCTAAGAGAGATGTTTTATTATGATTTAGTATAATGGGCTACTATACATACCTATTAAAAAAAGAGGGAGAAGATAATGTCCAAGCTATGCCTAGGTTAGTGCAAACTGGTGAGTACTTTTTTTCTATGACAATAGCTCTTTACCTGAAAAGACTGCACTTTTAGTAAAACAGAGCTGTGCATACCTTTTTTTTTGCAGTTTTTTTCAGCTGTGTGGAGTGCTGTAGTTCTGTCTTCAGTCTGTGATTCATCCACTTCTGTTTTATTTTTATTCTAACTTTATGCTGGAAGCACTTCTCTCTCTATTTAAAGAGTTTTCAGTTTTACCCATGTTGAAAAGAGGAAATTTTTTTTCCCCCATAAAACATAGATCAGAGAAGCACTGTAATTCCTGTTCATAGAATCACTCTGGCCTCTATAAACTTGTAATTCTTGAATCATTATTTCTGCAAAGGGGAGAAATCCAGATTCTCTACATAGTCAAGGGCTATATAAATAGGCGTCCCACAAAGGCAGTTAAGTCAGTGCTTACTTTACAGACGCTTTGGGTGGGACAAGGGCTTTCAGGAATTGCTTCTCCCTTCCCTTCCCCCTACCCTTGACTGTAAGGAAGACCTGGATGGCTGATTTAGGTTAGCCACAGAAAGAGAGGTTGAGTGGGATCCTCGTCAGGTGCCTCCACTGCTTCTGGAAAGTGAGGTGCTCCTGGGAAGGGTGGATCCACCACCAAAGTTAAGGAATGAGAAAATCTGCACCTAATATAAAATCCTGAGCTAATCTCATTGTATCTGAGCCAGATGATTATGAATCTGTAACAGCCTGAGCATACCAAACTTCCCTTACCAAACTTCCCTGTTTCCCAATGCACTCTGGCACCAAATATTTAGCAATGTCTGTGCGTCGATTACTATCACAGGAATACTTAGAAAAAATAAGTTTCTTATTCTACAGCTTAGAGGAGTAAGTAGGTCAGTCTCTTCTCCCAGCTCTGCTTTGTTTTCCCGGATGCATGTCGTGTGTGATATGTTTCTCAGGACCAGGTAGGTTCTTTCGCTTGAAGGAGCTCATGGACTGCAGTTTGTTGTTGTGGAGCTATAGCAAAGGCTCAGCACCTCCAGCCCTATTTAATTCTTTTCAGACAATGTTGCTATTTTGACATTGTTGCTACCTTATTATTTCAGCCAAGCTTTTCCTTCTGACAAGTAGAAAAATAGGCCATTCAAAGCCACTAACAATTTCAGAAGTAGTTTTAACACAGTACTCCTTTAAACAAGGATGCTTCTTCACAGCTTCTCTTTTTCTTCCACCAAAACTATTTTCAAAACACAACCAGCTCAGATGATTGCTCCTCATTCACAGCAATTTTCACTTAATTTGCTTGTGGTCATGGGAATTAGTGTAGCCCTAGGAGAACTTACTTCAGCACCATTTATTAACATGCTTTGCCACAGAATAAACTGCAGTCCTTCTAGTTTTGTAGCATGAGGAGTGTGAGCATTCTTGGAGCTGGGAATACTGCTAGGAATACTAATAGGAGAATTCTCTTTCTGATGTTCATCTTGTCCAAAATTTTAGAAAACAGTAATGTCTGTAAGGCACAGATGTGTGCAGTTTTTGTTTCATCTATGCTTGATGTTTTCCTGATGTGAAGTGTATTTGTTCAGCAAGATGACTCTCAGAACTTTCCAAGATCTTGTTGGAATTAAAGGGATACACATTTAGGTGACTGATGTGGCTCATGAAGCTGTCTCCCTGTGGACAAGTACATTTCTTCTACTTGTGGACTATCCTCAGACATGCTAGCATTTTTTATTTTTTAGATCAATGATAGAAAAATATCCATTTAGTAAGCCTGAAAAAGTAAGGCAGAAAATATAGATAGTTTTTGC
This sequence comes from Antrostomus carolinensis, assembly GCF_000700745.2. Lineage (NCBI taxonomy): Eukaryota > Metazoa > Chordata > Aves > Caprimulgiformes > Caprimulgidae > Antrostomus > Antrostomus carolinensis. Next base: position 20,452 of record NW_010287505.1, read on the forward strand.
TGCTTATTTTTTTTCTGTCTCCACCCCCCCTGTTTTTTTTTTGTTTTTTTTTTTTTTTTCCAAACTGGATGCCTTCTTTCTATTTGCCTCTGAATCAGCAAGGGGGTTTTTAGTTTGCTGATTTGCAGAGGAAAGCCTAATTCTTGTGGAAGCTTGAGTATTTAGTCTTAGGACTAACAAGGGAGAAGACTGAAGGTCAGGAGCCTGAGTGAGCAAGCAAAATAATTTGTTTAAATCTCTCTCTCTTCAAGATATTGAAAAGGAAGTTAAACATCCTTTTCACTTTCAATCTTTATGGGTAAATTTTTGTAGTGAAATATTGCAAACATTCCCCAGCCTAAAGATTTTGTTATTGAGGAAGGGATGGTCTTTGTGTAGGTAGTATTCCCACGTATTTATTTGATTAGTTTTTTACTGGAAATCTGCATGGTAACTTCTTAATCCATTCAGTAATCCTAGCATTTCCATGTGGGACTTCTCAGGGTCCTGTTGCTTTGAAATTATCTCTCTCAAAGCTTAAATATTTATGATAAAAGAGGGACACTTTCTACAGTACCTACTGACAGCCAGACTGATTTGTGTTAATGCCCTTAAACATTTTGGAGAATAACCCTTAAGAGATTGTCTTTTGTTAGGGCTTGTACAGGGCCTGCAAAAACGTGCAGAGCCACCAGGATCTGTTATAGTTAATGGAGAGAGAGATACTTTTGCAGAGAAATTTGGAGTTGGAGACTAATTTTAGAAGTTTTCAATCACTCTCTGCATGTTATCTTTCCTCCCCACTGGATAAAGAAGGACTCTGAGGACACCAGTCTTGCCAACTAAAACTGACTATGGGGATACCCTTGTAAGGCTTGTAAATCACACAGATATTTTAAAATGTTTTAAGGAATGCCTTTTCCCTTCTATCTACAATCCATCTATCAGACAATCATAATGCATTTATTTTAGGACTGCTGTGAATCAATATGTGTGTTTATAAGCTGTGTCATTGCTATTTGTATGACATTGAAAGAATATAAAGCTGATTGCAGTAATCCTTTAGAATTTCTGTTTTTGCATATGATTACTACTTACCATAAAATTGTCTAAACAATTTAACTTTAATCAATATTTTAATTCAGCCCCAACTCTTTCAGCCTGACCTCTCCTATGAAGACAGGCTGAAAGAGTTGGGGCTGTTCAGCCTGAAAAAGAGAAGGCTCCGGGGACATCTCATAGCGGCCTTCCAATACCTGAAGGGGGCCTACAAGAAAGCTGGGGAGGGACTTTTCATAAGGGCTACTAATGACAAGACAAGGGGAAATGGGTTTAAACTGAAAGAGGGCAGGTTTAGATTAGATATTAGGAAGAAGTTCTTTACTGTAAGGGTGGTCAGACACTGGAACAGGTTGCCCAGGGAGGTTGTTGATGCCCCCTCCCTGGAAGTGTTTAAGACCAGGCTGGATGAGGCTTTGAGCCACCTGATCTAGTGGAAGGTGTCCCTGCTGAAGGTGGGGGGATTGGAACTAGATGATCTTTAAGGTCCCTTCCAATCCAAACCATTCTATGATTCCTGAACTACAAGATAGGGCAACAAACATTGAAACTAATTTTTTTAAAGGTCTCAATATTATGTAAGGCTGCATAGGGTGCAAGAGATCCAGTTGATCTGGGTTTTGGTTTTGTTTTAGTTTGGGGTGGGGTTTTTTGGGGGGTTTTTTGGGGTTTTTTTTAGGAAATACTAAAGGTTCAGAAGAAACTTGTACATAGAGAAATTTTTCTGTTGCTCTTCTTTTAAGCAGAAGAATTCAGATTATGGCAAAAAAGCCAAAACTGGACTAAGTTATAGTACATTTGAAAAATCTCGCTTTTGTAATTTTATTTATATGTATTTTTAAGAAATAAATTTTACTATTTATGAAGTGTGGTCAGTGTGGATGCGCCAAAATAGTTTAATGTAAAGGTGAGTTCTTACAAAGTTATTATATCTCTCTTCCTTTTCTTCTCTGTTATTCTTATAATCCCTAGAAATTTAAAAAAAGCTTTCAGAAAATGTGAATGATTTATACATTTCAGATGAACTACCAACATTTGGAAAACTCCTATATGTGATGAAGAAACAAAAGCAGACTTAATGACTAATAGTGTCATTGCTTTAGTCAGTGTCAGTGAAGAAGATAATAGTGAGAGTTTGTTTAATTGTTAAACTGTAGCTGATCCACATGTTTGCAGCATATTTAAATTCTGATTTATTATGGTTTTTGTAGTGTAGGTAAACAAATACTATTAGCTTCAATATTTTCACGACATAGTAGACATTTACTTTTGTTTCACAGAGTTAGACTTTGCAATTATTTGCAATTGCTCACAATATAAACTGTAGTGAGCTGGGAAACAGTAGACCTCCTGGACAACTGATTGCTAGCTAAAAAAGGAAGAATAACAGCAATAAGAAGAGCAATAAAAATGTTGCAGAGTGATGACTACTGTATTTTTCATTTCTATTGTAAAGTGTATATCAAATCTGTATATAAAAAATAAAATAAAGTCTCAGGCCAGCTGCAATTCCCTGTACCAAACTACTGAATCTTTTACAAGAGCAAAGCTCACATTTATATTTTTCCTTAGCCCTTTTTGCAATGCCAGGTAGCAGCTATGATGGTGCATAGTGAGGGCGTTCTAATAAAAAGTCCTTCACTAAATGGAGGAACTTAATTAACCATGACCTAACTTAGAGAAGCAGGTTAGGTAATATCAATGAGAAAAAAGAAAAAAAAAAATCTCACTGCCTTGCTTAGGCAAGCCACGGAGTACACCAGGATCCTAGTCCAATGACCACCCAGAACAGCACTTTGTTGGGACGCACTGTTTCCCAACCGGATGCTCAGCTTAGTGCCAGGGAAAAAAGGGAGGATCATCATTTTAGTGGGTCTAGTGAACTATCCACTGTATATCACTATCAATAAGGAATATTTTAGCTATGAAATGCAGCAAGTCATTCCAAGGCTGAAAATAAAAGGGATACAATGCTCAGCCAGGTCTTGCAAGTGAGGCACGTGATACAGGAGAAGAGCAGAGTTCTTAGGAACAGGATTGCACAAAGACTTCTCAGTCTTCTTTCTTGGTCTGTAGTATCTGATTGTTCCTTCTTGTGTCTCTCCAGAACAGACATGTTTACTGTTTTTTTTTTCATGCCAAAAAAATGTCTTTACTAGTATTGAAGAGTACACAAGAACTGCCAACTGATTTCTCTGACAGGCAAAGAGCGAACAAAAGATGTGTTTTTGACAGTTGATTTTTAAATTTAATTTTCCTGGCTTCCATCATATTAGCCTGAATGACTGGGGAAAACTGAGAGCAGAGAGGACTTTCCTTATCTGCTGTGGCATTAAATTTGGTGTCATACTCACAAAAGAGAAAAAATATAGTTGTAAATTTAAGGTATTCCTTACATCATCTCTCAAATGCCTGGTACAGGTCATGCCTCTCTTCTAAAAGGTTAAATAAGATTAAGCAGAGGGGAGAACTTCTTGACGACAGAGGAAATGTTTTCCTCCCTTTCTAAATCCTGTTTTTCTGATTTTTGTTAGTTTGAGCTGGGCCCAAGAAGATATGGGCATGTGTAAGAGCTTGAAAGAACATATATTTTCACAGATTATATCTTGGGATTTCTTAGGTAAGGAATTGCAGTAACATTAATACTACTATCAAGCAGAATGCAAGGTCTTGTGGTCTCATTTTTTTGCACTGTGTATAATTTAGAATAATTGTTATGCGCTCCTTACTGTTGTACAGTGTTGTCCTTTACAATCACAGAATCACAGAATCACAGAATATTAGGGATTGGAAGGGACCTCAAAAGATCATCTAGTCCAAGCCCCCTGCCGGAGCAAGAACACCTAAACGAAATTACACAGGAAGGCGTCCAGGTGGGTCTTGAATGTCTCCAGAGAAGGAGATTCCACAACGTCCCTGGGCAGCCTGTTCCAGGGCTCTGTTACCCTCACTGTAAAAAAGTTTCTTCTCAAGATTAAGCGGAACCTCCTGTGTTCCAGCTTACAACCATTACGCCTTGTCCTGCCGTTGGGCATCACTGAGAAGAGCCTGGCTCCATCCTCGTGACATTCGCCTTTAACATATTTATAAACATTAACAAGGTCACCCCTCAGTCTCCTCTTCTCCAAGCTAAAGAGACCCAGCTCCCTCACCCTTTCCTCATAAGGGAGATGCTCCACTTGCTTAATCATCTTGGTGGCTCTGCACTGGACTCTCTCAAGGAGTTCCCTGTCCTTCTTGAACTGTGGGGCCCAGAACTGGACACAATATTCCAGACGTGGCCTCACCAGGACAGAGTAGAGAAGAACCTCTCTTGACCTACTAACCACACCCCTTCTTTATGATACTTGGATACCAGTTTGGCTCCAGGCAGTGACTACAATTGATAAAGTTTGTGTTGGCATAATTTAAGAGGAAAAAGGAGAAAATTTGATTTAGTACTTTGTATTATATATGTAGAATAATAGCTTTACTTCAGAGAAAATTATCTGAATAAAGGAGGAGTTATGTTGACATTGTTATGTCTTCTTACTCGCTGTCACATGTGGTTTCATTGCCCTTAATTTTTCTCATCTGTATACATTATTCTTAGTACTGAAATTTATTTATGTTTTAAGAACATGCACTGTGTTTTGTCACATAGTATTTGAAAGTGCAATTTGCTCTGTTAAAAAAAAAGGTAAAATTTTTTGGGTTATCTTGCTAATACTTAATTTTTATATCCATGATCTAAAATAATTTCTAAATTAATTGTGATTGTAAAATAAAGAACCAAAATTTACTCCAGAAAAGACCTGAAAATTTGAAAATTCATGGTTTGTTTTTCTGTGTTTTTTTTTTAAATTACAGAAATTAAATTAATTGTGAAAAACTCACAACGAGAGTAAAATCTTATTCTCTAAAATCTTTTATCCTTACAGCATCATTTCATATATTGTATATTATCCTTTTAAGATGAAGATTTTTTCACTGCTTAATTGACAGATTTACAATCTGAATCTGATGTGAAACATCAGATCAGTCTCTTTTCCCACTTTTTAAATTCTAGTATTGAGAACAAAGGGAAAGGTTTTGCAGGTATGTGTATTTATGTGTACAGGTATCTATATATACTTGACAGACTGAAAATGGGCAACAATTATGTGGAGAAAACTATAGTTTAAAGAATGGTATGATGGTTTTGAGCTTTGAGTTTAAATCTTGGTGTCACCCTAGGCAAGCTGGCCTTTGAAAACCATCTTCATTTTAAGATCTTCCAGTTTCCCAAAAAGAGAGTGAAAATATTGTGAGAAAGAAGGCAATCCATTAAAGTGGACTGCTCAGACAGTACTGTTGTGGGAGACCTCGGATGCATAAGGAGTATTGTGTGTGTTCATAGTTGAAGCATTTCAGTGTCTGATGCATACAAATCAGTGAAATCTGAACTCACCAATAGTTTACTCTCATCTTTTGTGCCCCTGGGGAAGATCCATTGTGTGGTAGTCCTACGGTATTGAAGAAAGATGTTTTACAACCAGCACATTTTCAAAACATCAGCAGTAGGGAACTTAGAACACATTTCCAATTGGTAATTCTGTCTGAAAACATCTGTAAAGCTGCATTGTGGAAGTAGCTCTGCTATTAAACATAGAATCATAAAATCACTTGTAGAATCATAGAATGGTTTGGGTTGGAAGGGACATTTAAAGGTCATCTTGTCTAACCTCCCTGTAGTGAGCAGGGACATCTTCAACTAGATCAGGTTGCTCAGAGCCCCATCCCTTAACAGTGTTTCACAATGAAAATGAAACTGGTAAAAATGGGACTGTGGATAGGTAAATATAATGTCAATGAAAAAGTTGTATCTGATTGTCATGCATTGCAGTGGCTCAAAGTTATGCAATAATTAATAAAGCACAGTGTTGCTGGACTCCTTCCTTAGGGCTGTTTTAGGAGACTAAACAACACCTAGCAGAGTGCAGTCATCTGTGCTCCCAAGCTGTGAGAATGATTGCTGGCCTGTTTTTGGCTCCTGTTGTCAGGCACTCTGCCAAATGATTTCTGGTCATGGTGTGGGATTTACGATGTTCCAGGAACCACTCACAGTAGACAGTTTGTACATAATCACTCTTTTTTGAAAGTTAAGAGTTTACTAACAATGAAAATGACTCTTCCATAGCAGCGTGAGGACTGTTCCTGGGAATGTTTAATTCTTTGGTTTACATGGACATCTTGGCTTTTGATACTAAAAAGATACCATTCAACAGATTTGACCTTATCTAGAAAGAAAAGGGAGGACAAACTGTGTTCATTCTGATTTGTAAACTACTTAAGCAAATTCCAGTTCTGTAGTCCAATACTGCTTTGAAGTATATTCTTATAAATCTGTCTCCTGTTAGTAGATTTTGATACATCAATAGCAGTATGAGGACAGGCTGAGAGAGTTGGGGCTGTTTAACCTGGAGAAGAGAAGGCTGCAGGGAGACCTTATAGAAATCTTCCAATACCTGAAGAGGGCCTACAGGAAGGCTGAGGAGGGACTTTTTACAAGGGCAGGTAGTGATAGAACAAGGGGTAATGGCTTTAAACTGGAAGAGGGTAGATTTAGATTAGGTATTAGGAAGAAATTTTTTACTGTGAGGGTGGTGAGAACAGGTTGCCCAGAGAAGTTGTGGATGTCCCCTCCCTGGAAGCATTCAAGGCCAGGTTGGATGATGCTTTGAGCAACCTGGTCTAGTGGAAGGTGTCCCTGCTGATGGTAGGGGGGTTGGAACTAGTTGATCTCTAAGGTCCCTTCCAACCCAAACCATTCTTTGATTCTATGATTATTCATAACAATACTGTTAATGCTAAGGATGAGCAAGTTAGGTTATTCCAGGTATGACATGAATGAGCAAGACTATTGACTTGTCTTTTATTTTCTAGGCTTTATTTTTCACTCTGTTCCCAGAAACTGTGAAGGTGATATGCTTAGTCCCTCCCTTTCTCTTTTTCTAAATTAAGCTGAAATTTTCACGTGTACACATGTGTGGTGGGTTGGCCCTGGCTGGATGCCAGATGACCACCAAAACCCACTCTATCACTCCCCCTCCTCAACTGGGCAGGGGGAGAAAAATATAACAAAAGGCTCACGGGTGGAGATAAGGACAGAGAGAGATC
>NW_010287505.1:27754-36434 GCF_000700745.2 Antrostomus carolinensis
ACTTGGGGGAAAAAAACAAATTTAATTTATTACCAATAAGACAAGAGGATAATGAGAAATAAAATCAAATCTTAAAACACCCTCCCACCGCTCCCTGCTTCCCAGGCTTAACTTCTCTCCCGATTTCTACCTCTTTCCCCAGGGGCACAGGGGGACAGGGAATGGGTGTTGGGGTCAGTTCATCACACGTTGTTTCTACCACTTCTTCCTCCTCAGGGGGAGGACTCCTTTCCCCACACCAGCGTGGGGTCCCTCTCATGGGAGAGAGCCCTCCACGAACTGCTCCAACCTGAGTCCTTCCCCTGAACGACAGTTCTTCTTGAACTGCTTCAGCATGGGTCCGTTCCATGGTGTGCAGTCCTTCAGGAACAGACTGCTCCAGTGTGGGTCCCCCACGGGGTCACAAGTCCTGCCAACAAACCTGTTCCAGTGTGGGCTCCTCTCTCCATGGGGCCTCAGGTCCTGACAGGAACCTCCTCCAGTGCAGGCTTCCCACGGGGTCACAGCCTCCTTCAGGCATCCACCTGCTCCGGTGTAGGGTCCTCCAGGGGCTACAGGTGGTCCACTGCTCCACCATGGACCTCCATGAGCTGCAGGGGGACAGCCTGCCTCACCGTGGTCTTCACCACAAGTTGTGAGGGAATCTCTGCTCCGGCACCTGGAGCACCTCCTCCCCCTCCTTCTTCCCTGACTTTGGTGTCTGCAAGGGTTGTTTCTCTCACATCTCACTCCTCTCTCTAACTGAAAGTGTGCAGCTTTTTTTCCCCTCTTCTCCTTTTTTTTCTTAATTATGTTATCACAGAGGTGTAACTGACTGGCTTGGCCTTGGCCAGTGGTGCATCTGTCTTGTAGCCAGCTGGCATTGGCTGTGTTGGACATGGGGGAAGCTTCTGGCAGCTTCTCTCACAGAAGCTACCAAGCCTTGCCATGCAAACCCAATACAACATGGCACCAGGAGTTTACCAAATGCTGTGGGGCTTGGGATGGATTTGTGAGAGTGAGCAGCATTATAATAATGAATAGTTTTGTTCTGTGATGAATGTAAAATCATAGAGTCTGTTGTGTATCTTATTTGTATGAATTTTTTAACCTTTTTTTCCAAGTAACACTTAAGAACACCAGGATTAAAAAAAATCAAATTAAAGGAAGTTTTATACAGCTTTATTTTTTTTTCATTTGATAGACCTCTACTTTGAGTGAATTTTCATCTTTCTCTTGCATAGCTCAATGGGCAGAAATAGCAAAAACCCTGGGAAAAAAAAGCACTGTGAGTATGAGTTTGTTTTGCAGACTTCAGTGGGGCAAAATTTGATTTTGATATATGAGCACCTAATCTGACATTTGAGTACTAGCAGAAATATTCTCATTCATCACAGGAACAGGTAGAGTTCCTGATGATTTCAATGGGACTCATGGGTGCTTCATACTTCCCAAAATACCATCTCTCAGTATAGATTAGAGTTATCATCATCAGTCAGTCATTATTGTTCAACTTTCAGCAAATTTCACATATTCATGACATGTTTTAATATTTTGTAAGAATTCAGATGTAATCCTTAGATGTTTTAAAAGGTCTGAGCTATGTTGATTTTTCTTCTGAAGTGGCCCTTTTTATTTGACAAGTGTAAGTGAATCATAGCAGTAAGACAGAGATACATCGATTTGACTTTGACTTCATTTTTCTTAGCTATCCCAATAATTGTATCTTCACAATGTGCTGGAGTAAGACACAGGTGCCATTATCTATTTTACTGCATCTATCCCCACATACACCAGTGGCAGCTGAACTCAGCAGAGCCTTTTATTTACTTTGTTTTGGAGAGAAAATACATTTTATTTATCTCTACTCATGCAGATGAAAAAGTCAAAAGAACAGAATGTTTCCTATTAGAACATAACTTATGAATTAAATACATGCAGGCACTAATATACATTGTTATCCACTATTTGTGGAGCTTGTATATTTTTTATAAAAGAAAAATATGGAAATAACATAATTATCAATCACAGAAATCCAGCACAACCTTTATGGCAAGATTGCTCCTATGACTTAAGAATTCTGTATGTATGTAAAAAATTCTACTATAATTGTTTTTTTCAGAAATAGAGCTAAAAAATAAGAAAATGTGAGAAATGAAAGGAAAAATGAGAACAAGACAGTGGTGATCATCAACATACTGAGTCTGAGCCTTTGGAGTGAAACATGGATAGACTTACATGATTTCTGATAATTTATTTTTCTAATAATGAGTGAACTATTTTACAGGCTTGAAATGCAATGTTCCAGGTCTATTCTGCTTTCACACTTTTTGTAATACGCATCCATTCCCTATTCTAGGAGTAATACCTCCTTATCATCTCATTTTCTTTGGAGGTGCATTTTTTTTCCATTTCTTCAAGTTTTTTTACCAACCTTAACTGTTAATCCTGTTTTTCATTGGGACTGTTATGCATAATAAAAAACTTTTTGTTTGGAAGATTCAATTAAAAAAAAAAAGAAAAACCTGAAAGAAAATATATATATTTTAACTGCTTACTGCTCCAGTGGTTACAAAGGTGGTCTTTTTCCTTTAATACCTACCTGGTATTTTCATAGGGAAATAATACTCACAGAGAAGACTGGGACATCTGCAAAACTGCTTTATGTATTAATGTTGATGTTTCAGCATATCAATACCTTGCTCATTTAGTTATAATTACATCTTCAAGTCTGAATCATCGTTATAAAATCCTATTCCTGTACAATGCTGAAGTCATATCCATTTTAGTTATTCATTTTTGTTCCTCAACTATCTTTCATTACTTCTGAATTCAAACATGGTCATTTAAGGCATGATGTTCATGAAGAAGCAAGTCCAAGATGTATATCTAATTCCAAAATGGTTACCATCTAATTATTTACATTCCAACCCAGTAACAACTTTTACTTTGATGCTTTATAGCTGCATCCCCTACATGTCAAGAACTGCTCATCCTTCTCATGGCTAGAAAGGGTCCAAGATCTAACTCCAATTGCTAAGTCTATTGTTTTTATCTACAGTTCTGATTCTGCTAGGAAAAAAATAGTGTAAACATTGAGAACTGAACTTTTTATCAGGACAATGTGCATCTATAGTATCTCAAGGTGATACTAGTAAATTACTTGGCATATAGAATATGCTCTATCTTATGTGTTCCAAACAGTGATTTGGGGTGCACTGCTCAAAGGTCAGGTGCTGCTTAGTTGAAAGTATGTGTCCACAATGGGCCATCTGCACTTACAAAACTGTTTCAATGGTGCAATGCATTTGCTAAACAGTTTATGAAATTACGGCCAATTATCCCTGGGAGATCACTGAATCCTCTGAATGCAATGTGGTTGCATTGCGACACAGACAAGTTTGATTCCTTTTGCAGAATTTGCATTTGAGTGGATGTGGAGGTTCAAAAACTGGGTCTGCAGTATCTTCTTGGTGTAGTGCAGTACTTCATAGAGACAACAGCTTAGATCTTCAAAGTGATATAACTATGATGCTGTGATACTCTGCTGAGTTACTAAGAGATGTTCACTTTGCCTAGTTGTTTTTGGTGTGATGCTGGGTTTTGATTGATCCTTTGAAGGACAATTTCTAAGAAGGCATGTGCAGTGTAATCTGGGCATTTCCTTGTTTACGCTTTTATGGAGTATATGCCAGACCACATAAGTGCATTAAGTGCAATATAAGTGCACACAATAATGTTTCAGAATGTGAATGGTATGTTTTTTCAGAATGTAGACTAATAAATTATGTATATATGTATAATTTCAACCACAATCTTTAGAAGTGCTTTTTTGACCTCGTTTTTATCATGCACAGGGCTCAGCTACTGATTTGGTAGGATGATGCTTTGTAAATAAAGGAAGAATTATCATCAGAATGAATTTATTATTTGCATTTCTGTTCTTCCCTGTTTAGTCCTCTCTTGCAAACTATGTAACTTTAATATGCTTTGCCTTACATTTTACTAGGTCTTTAGGTCTAGTAAATTCCAGTGTCATAACACAAAGCTGACCTTACTTGTCTCAGATTGACCCTCGCCCACTCTGTGTTGTTACTATGACAACTATAACCAGCAGTTTATCCTTAAAGACAATTTTTCTAAAAAAAAAACTCGGTAGTTTATGGTTCTATTGGATTGTCTGGTCTGGTCATGGATTTACAGATTCAATGCAACCTGATACAACAGAACAGTAAATGTTAACTGCAGTACACAGAGCCAACACCTGAAGACTTCTGAAGCACTGAAAACCTAGTAAAAATAAGATTTTAATTTTGGAGTTACACTTAGTCTTTTGATCTGGATTCAATTTCCTGTTTTTGAAAGAAGACAGGAACAAAACTCTCTGGTCTCAATTGTTTATTTTGGGAGGGGTGAGCCATGCCCAAACCTTTTTATTTCTCTAGGAAATCTGAGACAAATAAAATATGGCTCAATTGTTCAGTCTTCCTTGTACCACTATGATACTTTGAACATTTATTAATCTATTTCTCACCTCCTTTATCAGTAAGTGACTTCAGTAAAACATTTAAAGCTTCCTTCACCCACTCTTCATGACTACTCTGCAGCACTAAAAAGCAGATTCTGGCAAGAGGGTCTGCAGCTTTGTCAGGCTGCCAGTGTCTGGGGAAGCAAATCCTTTTTAAGGATCAGCCTAGTGGAGCATGAATAAAGGAAGTGCACCATTCTGTCTGCTTACCTGGCAGTTCATACAACCTTTAAGGCCAGCGCTTCAGTCCTCCTTATCTCCTTTATAAATAGGACAAGAACTCCAAATAGGCTCAAGCTCTCAAACAGGCTTTTTCTTACCCCTGGGGAATTAGCTTCTTCCTTTGACCAGGCCTTGCTGCCAGGTCACCACCAAAGTAACCCTCCCTTCTCAGCAGGGCTTGGTGCCAGGTCATCACTTAAGCACTCAGAGGTCCCCAAGTGATATCTACAATCATTTTCTTAACTTGGTCTTGTTCCTTTTCTTCTTCTAAATTGACACTTCTCAATCCTTGTTGAACAAAACGGGCTACGCTGCAGTATTTCTGAGAGTACATAATGTCTGCTTGTTAATATTCACAGTAGTAAAATATTTTGAGATAGAACTTGTGTGGCATAAATGGCACAAAATAAAGCCATAATGTACAGCCTGTGCTTTGCCACTGCATGCCTGAAAGAAGAAAGTAGCTGTCTGTTTCTTAGCATTCTTAGCATATTTTTTTGTTATAAAGTTGCGTGTTAAAAAAAGAAATATAATTGCTTAATCCATGGATATAAGATTCTAGAACGAGAACAAGTCACATAATCATAATTTGAATTATTTAAAAAAGCTTATGTCTCTATTATATTTATTTCTTGGACTTCCATCTACTCAGTGCAGAAACTGTACCAGATCTGACTGAAGGTGCTGCTGCAAGAATCCTTACAATGGAAGCATGCAAAATCTCAATTTGGGCAGTGACAGAATGTCTTGTTTAGAGGATTTGATTCTCCATCTTACTCTACATCAAAATCCCAACTTATTAGAGTACTTTTAGGAAGTATTCTGTTCATGGTCTCCATGCACACCAGCCTATCAGTTTACGAATAAGGGAGGTATTCAGTGAGGAATAATCGCACACATTCTGTTACCCAAATTTACCTGGTTCTCTTTGCATTCATTTGACAATAAAGCTGCTTAGCAGGCCTTTTCCTTTCATAGACACATGCCTGTCACTGTTTTTCATAGTTTTTGGTCATTCAATATGGAAGATCACTTTTTTATTATTAATAATAAAAAAGTATTCTTAATAATAAAAAATATTGTTAATAATAAAAAGCATGGTTTCCAATAAAAAGATACAATTAAGCAAGACACAACAATGTGAATGTACCCAGAGATGCCAGTAAATTTCTACTATTGACACAGTGTTAATTTTAAGTCCTGTTGCAATATCCAGACTGTGTACATTTATACAAAAGTTCTCCAGTGAACAGTTATTCAAAACTTCCTCAGCTTTCCTGAAAAGTCATTAAGCAGATATGGCAATCTCTGGTGCAAAGTAATTTTTGCATTAAGAAACCACCAACATCATGTAGAAAAAGTGGTGGAACTTTGAATTAATTAGCAGCCCAATGATTAATTTGAACAAATGGAAATGCCAGAATGATTGAAGAATGTGTGCTGAAGACTGAAGAGATCAACTGACACATGGAAACCAGATATTGGTATTAGAAACCTGAGGCAGTTTCCTCCATTTCTTTTCCCATTATTCCCTAGAGAATTAATTTTGTAAGAAACAGAAGTGTATCTGAACCTCTAACCAGGTGAGTAATCACCAACCAGTGGCTGAATTAGCCTGGGATGGGTGACTGGGTTCTGGGTTGCACATTAAGTAGGGAGAAGGCCTTTTGTAACAAGAGGTAATGAGGTGTGTTGTGCAGAGTTGGGGAGGAGGGCTGTGAATGATACCATTGTCTCAAATATTGGGAAGACCTGAGTAGTTTGATGGATGAAGGTGATACAGAAGAGGCTGGGGAAGATGGACACTGCTCTTGTGGGATTTTGTATGAGATGCATGCAAGGGGCTTTTGACGTGTGACTTGATTCTCTGGAAATATCAATATATTCTAAGTGAAGAGTGCATGAATTCCAAACACATTGCACACATTGTCCTTGCATATTTAGTCTGAGAAACTGGGGAAAACCAGTTTTCCACCTCATGAAAATTTTGCAGATTTCTTTTTTAATGCTTTGAATTAATAACTTCTCACCAAAGATGACGTTATTCTTTTTGAGAAACATTAAGTTATAGTAAACCCCTAAAAAAATCAGACATCTGTTCATCTTTTTCATTCATCTCATCTCACCACTGGCTTATCAATTGTTCTGGAATAAGTTGTTTGTTTTTTTTTTTTCTCTCTCTCTTACATCCCTCATCCTCCCCCACTCTCTTTCCTTCATACATATGAACATATTTAAATTAGAAATTATATGTTGAACCTGAGATACTTTTGCCAATGAAAACTTTTTAAAAATGTAATGCTTCTTTATGAGAAGTTATGTATTTGGGGAATGGCAATCATGTTTTTCAGTGTAAAAATGTTTTGCCAAAAAATTTTTAAATTTTCCTTAAGCAAATTAAAGGGATTCAATGACTGCTTGTTTCACTTGAAGGTTCAGGTTTTCACAGTTTTTTATTACCACGACAGAGAGCATTCAGGAGGAAAGATATTAGAGAATTTAGCCCTACAGGTTAAGTCAGAAAAGCATGTGTCAGAGCAGACTGTTGTGTGCATTTAGGTTCAACCTTGCCTATGTGTCCAGGGCTCCCAAAGCCCTGACTGTCCCTGACCCCCTCCCTGGGGCCTCCACTCATGCCAGCCCATGTCCCAGCATCCCATCTCACCACCTGGTGCCACTAGCCCCTTCTCCAGTGATGCTGCAGCAGGCATGATCTCCAGATCGCCACAACCCATGGACCCCACTGAGCTGGGTCCACCCCAAGGCCCATGTCCTGGACCAGCTTTGTCCCATCACAGTCCCCACTGTCCTGCCCAGCCACCCTGGGGTTGTGTCTGACACCAGTTCCTCTCATCAGGACTGATTCTGACCCTCAGCTGCAGGATACACATCTAAATAGATATTTAACTCTATATCAGAGTTTGTAGCAGATCTGCACTTTCTATAAGTGTTTGACATTATAGGAAATCTTATTTTTCTATCATACGATTTTTTTTTTCTCTTGAAGGATTGGAACTCACATAACATGAAGTTTGGTCAAATTGTGTAAAAATACATATATTAAACTGAGTTTACTGCTATGGCTCTTATAAATAAAATGCAATATATATTTGAAATGTAAAGTTCTTGTCTTCTATTAAAGATTGGAATTTTGGGTTTTGATTGCCCAGGTTCACTGAGAGAATAGACTTCAACTTGTCTGTTTGAGCTGAACTTTGCAAGGATGTGTAAAACATCCATGAACAAACATGAATGTGAGATCTGAAGAACTGGCTGTTACGGTTGTTAGGAAATAGTTACTCTGTGTAATTGGACTTCCCTTGGTCAAAAAGTAAGGCCATCTTTAGGTGATGGGATAGTGGAGGAGGAGGGATCTTCCTTCTACGGTGTCCTCCCTCCTGACAGAAAGGAAATCTAAAAAAATCTAAAACATATTTATGTCCTTTACTAACCAGTGAGATCCTGCACCTCCTGTGACCTATAGAACCAGGCTCTTACACGTCAGTTGTCTTCTACTTAGGATATTTCTCAGCAAATTTCTTCCAGTTTTCCTATTACTAATACGGGTAAACTCCCCTTCCATCACACAGTTGTGTCTACACCTCCAGTAAAGGAGATTTATACATCTGCCTTCTCTTTAGCACACATGCAAGCATGCGCGTACACACACACACACAGAGACATACTTTATCTCTACAAACTCACAACATTTAGGATAATCTTACTATATATAATTTTTTCTGAACACTCAAGTAATGTGTTTAAAGTTTTAGCCTTATGGGTGTATTTGTTGATGAGTGTTTTTTCTTAAACCTGATAGGCAGGGGACAGTCAGCAAAGAACAGGGGAAGAAACAATTCCTGTCAAAAAGAACCAGCATTATCTCTGTTCTTAATTTGTGTTTTACTCAAAAACAGTCAAGACAAATGTAGCCCCCCCCCCCCCCCCCCC
>NW_010287505.1:36458-48330 GCF_000700745.2 Antrostomus carolinensis
TAAAAGTGAACTTCTAAGTAAACTCTTGAGATTTTATTTCTGTAGGGAACTATTTACTGTAGAAACTGTTTTGTTAATAACAAGACAGCAGTCCCTTAAAAATATCTCTCATCTCAAATGTTATAGCTATTTATAGGAATATTTCTTAAAAAATGGGAGGGGGGAATTTGTTAGTTTGTGTCCTTTAAATATCTAGCTAACATCACAAGAAGACTGCATGCACTGAAAGATACAAATTCCAGTGTTGAGTAAGTATCGCAAGAAAAGGTTCCATAATCTAGAGAAATACGCATGCATTTTTGCCTCCTTCACCTTGAGTGCTTGACTGCCCAAACCGTCTTTTGAAGAGGGGGTTATCAGTATCCTGAACAGACAAAAACTTAGGTAATTTCATAATTTCCATACTCAGTTAAAATCAATTTTAGTGGGACTAATTTTGGCAAAATCATCACTGAAAGGAGACAATCTGGCAAAGAGAAGGAGGTATCTGAACTATTTGAAAGTGAAACTCAGTTCACATGCTTCACAGTGTTTTACACAGTATTAATCTGCTAATATTTTGAAAGCACCTCAGAAGATTAAATGTGCAAACTAACTTAATTTCTATTGTTTACCAGACCCAAAGACATACCTAGACAGACCTGTTTTCTATGCATGAACATCAGCTTGAAAGTGACTTGAATGAGGGAGCTCCTACAAATGAAATACTTACATTCTTCTTGGTAGAAATAAAATTTCTTCTAAAAAAAGTTTTCCTAATTGTAATTTTAAAAAGCTACCACTCTGTTTTTACTATGTAAGCTCTAGACTTGGAAGACCATTATTAATGTTGTGGACTTTGTTTCAAAAAAACTGAGTACAACTCCTATTTTGCTGTGCTGCAGTGCCTCAGTGATCACCTTTTCAAGTCTGACAGGCACACTCAATACTGCAAACTCTGTATCCATGACAGATTTCTTTTGGATTTAAAAAACAAAATGAGTGATAGACTTAGTCTTTGTTTCGTTACCACTTAAATTCTTCATATGGGTGAGGAAGGAAATCACTTGAATAAAATGGAATCCGCAAGAACCTATGATATGCAGTATTCCCTAGCTGTATAACCCATGTTTCTGAATAGAGAATAAAGAAATATTTTTGAAAACACTCTGAACATAGTACTTTACTTTGAAAGTTTACAGTGCGTATTGACACAGAAAACATCTAGTGAAAATAATTCCCAGTGTATAACCTTGGTGCCTTTACTGAATTTGAACTATGGCAAATACAAGTCTGAGGACAAATTGCTAACATTCATGCTTGTGTTTATGGAGGGTAGGCAAAAATGATTTGTGCACTTGTCACTATGGTGGTGTGAGTGGCTATGGACTTTGTGAATGCCAGTCTGAACTGAACTGCAACATTTCTGTTATGCATTTTAATAAACATAAAAATAACAAGAAAATAGAACAGAAAAGTTAGTTTGAATCACTGAACTCTCTCTGTGAAGAGAAAGTGCTACTTGAGAGCTGAATATGCAAACATTATACCCTATTCCTGTTAGGAAGTGCAATAGAGAAGACCCAGAACAGAAACAATGTATAGCTCACATTGCAAAACCTGTACAAAATATAATGGAGAGAGGCAAAGATTATGAAAAAGGAATCAGTGTAAGAATCAAATGTAAGGATCTAAAAACTGGTGAGGGATTAATATTCAGGAAAGCTCTGTAGATAAGTTTGTCCTAGACATTGTGGATAGCTGGGATATTATGCAAAAATATCGTACTTGCTTTCTTTAGTTCTGTTCCTGCTAGTGGCCTAAACACTGCTTTTGTTTTGGAAACTATCCTTCTATCCTTAGACATATGTGTGCTGCCTGAGGACATTTGATGCTCAGGTATTAGACCTCATACATTCTCAGAACCTACCTAAAAGTTTGACGAGCTCAAGCTGTGGACAATTGCTTAATGTGCTGGAGTCCTTGCTAGGAAGAGGTTTTCCAGGTTTCCACCTCTTCCTGATGTGGTTGATGGTTACCTACCTCTGATAACTCAGCCAATGTTCTAATTGCCAGAACACATGCCATCTTTTCTGGTAAGGTAGACATGGCAGTACAGAAAACCATGCCTCCAGGAAAGAAATAACAAGAAGTGTGACTCTGTAGCCGTATAGATAAGAGAACTTGGTGGGAAGCTATATACTACTAATTTTATTTTTCCCAAAATCTTTATGTATTTAGTATTAGGCAGTGTTTGCCCATCAAAAAAATATTTTTTCCCCTCCTTCAAAATATGGACAACGTTCTTCCCACATATCTGGGATTCTCTGCTTCTTTGGACTTGATATGTTTGTGTTTTATTTTAAAAGTTTTAATATATTTTCAGTCCTGCTCTTTGACAGGAAACCTTATTTTCCCCAGAACCTACAATGCAGAACACCAATTGTCTGAAAAAAACATTTCCAACCTGCAGAAGCATTGGATTAATTTTAAAATGCAGGAATTTAATTAATTGTACATAAAAGAACAATATAATAATTACATTGCTACATCTTTTCTTCATCTTAATAAGTGATATTATGTATTGTTCCTGGCTTTTCAGTTCTATGGGTGTTTAGATAAAACATAACTGCTAAGTCATAATAACTTCTAAGAAAGCATATGGAATTAATAACTGTTGGTAGTGTTAAAAGACTAAGGATTAAGCAGTCTATCTATCTGAGTTAAATACTAAATGTTAGGAGAGTTACTTTGTTGGTAACTCTGGTCTCAATAAAATTTGTGACTGAAAAAATTGGTTATCCGTATTTCTGAGCTATTACTTCAGTTGATTTGGAAAGTGTAATTGCAATAACTGTCTTAGGTCACATTGCAAAGAATTTTTGCAATTTGTGAATGTTGAAATGCTAATAAATAAATAAATACAAAGAGTATCTGACGGAGAAATCTTTTGGGAAATTCAGCTGCATACTGTGCAGGTGTAGAAAGATGGACAGGGTTTTGGCTTCTATGATCATGGGACCCTGTTTGATGATTAACAGTTGCTTGGGAGTGACAGGATCCACCTCACCAACAGGAGTACACGTGCCTTTGCCAATATAATGGCCAACATCTTATGGAGAGATTTAAACTGTGAAGTAAGGGGGTAGGGGGGAATTATGGAAATTATGGAGATTATCCAAACAATAAAACAAAACTTGAGGGGGGTACAGCCCTGGCAAGCGAATGCAGCCAACCAAGTGCCTGCAGAATGTGTCTGTGGGGTATCTTCATTCACCCTTCCTGTAAAATTGGCATGCTCTAATTCCTCTCTGAAGTGCCTGTATACCAATGCATAGAACATGGGAAATAAACAGGAAGAGTTAGAGATCTGTGTGCAGACACAGGGCTTCAATCTTATTGCAGTTACTGAAACATGGTGGGATAGTTCACACAACTGGAACGATGTCATAAATGGCTATAAGCTTTGTAGGAGAAAGAGAACAGGAAGGCGAGGTGGTGGAGTTGCCCTTTACATAAGACAACACCTGGTATGTATGGAGCTGCTCCTCGGAGTGAATGATGAGAGGGTTGAGTGTTTATGGATAATGATTAAAGGTCAGACTAACATGGGTGACTTAGTAGTGGATGTTTTCTACAGGCCACCTGGTCAGGAGAAGGAAATGGACAAGGCCTTTTACAGTCAGCTGAAAGTAGCCCCACAGTCACAGGCCCTGGTGCTTGTGGGTGACTTCAGCTACCATGACATTTGCTGGAGGAATAACACTGCAAGTCAAATACAACCAAAGAGGTTCCTTGAAAGCATTGATGTTAACTTTCTCTTGCAAATAACTGAAGAGCCAACAAGGAAAGGAGTGCTGCTGTCAAATAATGAAGCAGTAGTTGGGGAGGTGAAGGTTGGGGGAAGCCTTGGCTGTAGTGACCATGAGATTGTGGAGTTCAGGATCCTGCTAGGTGGAAACAGGGCAGTAAATAAGACTGCAACCCTGAACTTCAGGAGAGCTAACTTTGGCTTCTTCAGGGACCTTCTTGGAAGAATCCTGTGGGATCAGACCCTTGAAGGAAGAGGGGTGCAAGAGAGCTGGTTAGATGCAAGAGAGCTGGTTCCAGGCTCAAGAACAATGCATCCCTGTGTGCAGGAAGTCGAGCAGAGAGGGGAAAAAACTGGTGTGGATGAACAAGGAACTCCTGGCAAAACTCAAACATAAGCAGGAGGTGTACAAGAGGTGGAAGCAAGGACAGACCACTTGGGAAGAATATAAGGGCATCACCAGAGCATGCAGAAATGTGACAAGGAAGGCCAAGACCCAGTTGGAACTAAATCTGGCAAGGAAGATCAGAGACAACAGGAAGGGCTTTTTCAAATATATCAATAAAAAAAAGGAAGGCCAGGGAAAATGCAGGGCCCCTACTGAATGGGGCAGGGTACCTAGTAACAGGACACGGAGAAGGCAGAGTTACTGAATACCTTCTTTGCTTCAGTCTTCACTGCCAAGGCCAACCCTCAGGAATCCCTGACCCAAGAGACCAGTGAGAGAGTCTGGAAAAAGGAAGACTTTCCCTTGGTCGACAAGTATTGGGTTAGAGATTGACTATGCAACCTCAACACCCATGAGTCCATGGGCCCTGATTGGATGTATTGACGTGTGCTGAGGGGATTGGCTAACGTCATTGCTAGGCCACTCTCGATCATCTTTGAGAGGTCATGGCAATCAGAAGAGGTTCCTGAAGACTGGAAGAAGGCAAATGTCACCCCTGTCTTCCAGAAGGGTAAGAAAGAGGACCCAGGGAACTACTGGCCAGTCACCTTACCTAAATCCCTGGAAAGGTAATGGAACAGCTCATCCTGGAGGCCATCTCTAAGCATGTGAAAGACAGGAAGGTCATCACGGGTAGTCAGCATGGATTCACCAAAGGGAAATTATGCTTAACTAACCTGATTGCCTTCTGTGACAGGACAACTGGCTGGATAGACAAGGAGAGGGCAGTGGGTGTTGTATACTTGGACTTGAGCAAGGCTTTTGATACTGTCTCCTACGACATCCTCATTGGCAAACTCAAGAAGTGTGGACTTGATGATTGGACAGCGAAGTGGATTAAGAAGTGGCTGAATGACCGAGCTCAGAGGGTTGTCATTGGTGGTGTGGAATCAAGTTGGAGGCCTGTATCTAGTGGTGTCCCCCAGAGGTCAATACTGGGTCCACTGTTGTTCAGCCTATTCATCAATGGCTTAGATGAATGAACAGAGTGCCTCCTCAGCAAATTTGCTGATGATACTACTGGGAGGAGTGTCAGATACAACAGATGGCTGTGCTGCCATTCAGAGGGACCTCAATAGTCTGGAGAGATGGGCAGAGGGGAACCTCATGAGGTTCAACAAGTGAAAGTGCAGGGTCCTGTATATGGGAAGGAATAACCCCATGCACCAGTACAGGTTGGAGGCTGACCTCCTGGAAAGCAGCCCTGTGGAGATGGACCTGGGAGTCCTGGTGGGCAACAAGTTAAATATGAGCCAGCAGTGTGCTCTTGGGGCCAGGAAGGCTAATGGTATCCTGGGTTGTATTAGGAAGAGTGTTGCCAGCAGGTGGAGAGAGGTAATCCTCCCCCTCTACTCAGCCCCGGTGAGGGCTCACCAGGATCTGGGCTCCCCAGTACAGGAAGGACATGTAACTCCTGGAGTGTGTCCAGCGAAGGGCAGCTAAGATGATTAAAATACTGGAGCATCTTTCATATGAGGAAAGGTTGAGGGAGTTGTGCCTGTTCAGCCTGGAGAAAAGATGACTCAGAAGGGATCTGATTAATGTTTATAAATATCTAAAGGGAGAGTGTCTAGAGGACGGGGCCAGACTCTTCTCATTGGCACCCAACAATAGGACAGGAGGCAATGGACATAAACTGCAGCATAGGAAGTTCCGCCTGAACATAAGGAAGAACTTCTTTACTGTGAGGGTGACTCCAGCACTGGAACAGGTTGCCCAGAGAGGTTGTGGAATCTCCCTCCCTGGAGATATTAAAAAAAACATCTGGACAAAATGCTGGTTCATGTGTTCTAAGAGTCCCTGCTTGAGGAGGGTGGTTGGACTAGATGACCTTCAGAGGTCACTTCCAACCTCAACCATTCTGTGATTCTGTGACCATTCTGCGACTGCTCGTTGTCTGGAGCTTGGTATGACATTAAATACATGATCAGAAGCACAAATCTGAGTTTCTTGCCTGAGACCATGTCTGGACCCATGTCCTCACACTTGTATTGTGTCCTGCACAGAAAAATCTGTACAGGAAATTCTGTGAAAAGTATTCAATTTCTTTACTGTTACATTCAACAAAACTTGAAGTGTGTGTCACTGTCAGTCTAAGGGACTACGAAATTCTATTTTTGTATTTATCCTATCTATCTTAAGAAAAAAGGAGACTATAAAAGAACTGGCTCCTGGAAACGATGGCTTCTTGTGACCTTAAAAACACTTCAGATAGACCACTGCATCTTCAAGTAGGTGAACTAATTAGAGTAAAGTCAGTTTGCTCTGGCAAACAGTGGATGATATTTATTTTAAGTAAGCTTCTTGCTGCAAGAGATTCCAGGAGACAGGATCATATTCTATTTATTCTTTCGGATCATGTACTTCTAAAAATTAAAAAAAAAAAAAATTCAGAAGACAGCAGTCTCCTGGAATAATAGAAAACAGTTGTATGGAAAAGGACTTCACAAAACAAATTTGGTTTAGTTTTAGTTTAGACAAACTGCATTGAATGTATGTGATATGTTCTTATGTACTATTATAGGAATTTATTGAGTTGCATTGGGTAGTTTTCATTAGTTTTTATGAAGTTAAATATTCAGCACTGCAGAAAGCCATTTTATCATTAAGAAGCTGAATAGTTTAGGAACAAACTTTTCTTATGCTGGGGTCAAAGTGTAGTTCAATTTGAATATCTGGCAAAAGTGACATTAAATTGAAAAAGAACAGAATACAGTCTTAAAGAAGTTGCAGTGAAAGAGGATCGGTCTTGTTCACACATTTGATGAAGATAGGCGTATATCCAGTGCTCTGAGCTAGTGGCACAGGGACACTTTGTCAATATTGCTACAGTAAATATTGAAGTGAAATGACAGATTTTCCTCTTGGGGCTCCCATGAGAAGTTGATGTGTAATCATTATTGAGACTTAATTTCTTTGCTGCTCTTAGCTGGAAGGAACGTAGAATTCAAAGTCAGAAAGTAACCTGCAGTCCATCTGAGAGCATGAGATTTGTGTGTAACTTTCAGAATGTGTCTTGAATCTGTTTGCAACCTGGAAGATGGTGTTAACTGCTTTTGTTGCAGTCCAATGCATTCATTAGTGATTTATGTGTTCCTTATGCATTGTTATAGCAGACAAATATAATCAAATGTAAGGGTTAGCATCAGGGAAGATGATTCCAGGATTGGATCCTAGAGACGTAGGGTTAATGAAGTTCTTAGACATGAACAGACTAAGTGACTCACCAGAAGACTTGACTGGGAAGAAAAATGACAGTATGGTAAGTAAAAGAGGACTGATCTGGGTAGGAAAAGAGAGAAAGAACGTAATGGTTGGACAGACAGGAAACTGACAAAGAAAAGTTTGGAGCAGGTGATCTGTGGGGAGTGGTTGGTATGGCATGGGACACTAGATATGCCGTTTCAGTGGGGGAGTTATAATCTCTTCAGCTATAAAAACTCAGGCTATGACAACCTTTAGGTGAAGGAATCTTAAAAGATGCAAAAAAATTCACTTAAAAGCTACACTAGAGATTCTTTCTTTATACCCACATTCTGAAGGCAAGGTGAATTTTCATATCCCTATGCAGTTACCTACAACTTGTTGCTCGAAAAATTCCCCTGAATGCACAGTACATCTGAGTCTCAAACCAAACATCACCTTTTGGTCCTGGAACTTTGATCAAATCAATCAGGGCAAGACTCTTCTAGGATTTTTCATCTGGACAAGAATCCTCGGAAGAGAAAGGGCAAAAATGGAAAGCATCCTGGCATCAAGAAAAAGCATGTGCTTTTTGCCTTTTCTTTTTCTTGCAGCTGTTAATGTTTTAAAGGTAACTCCAGCTTTCAATAATGCTTTACTGTACAGAAGCATTGAGTGCTATTCTAGTTTAACTGCCCCAAGTCTTGCTCTGTAGCATTTGTTTGGTGGAATTAAATAAATCACAATCTGTCCAGGAACCAGCAACAGACAATTTAGCTGCAGGCATAGATAAATATATGAAAAAAATCTTAATATTTCCCTTAGAAAAGAATCTGAAGTAATGAAAGTACTTCTGCTTTCAAAGACAAAGAGGGTTTAAAAAGATGTCTGTACAATAAGTCAACAGCCTCTATAAGCTATTTCCATAACAATAATTCCTCGGTATGCTCCACATATATATTTTTTAATATTTCAAGAAAATCTTTAAAATCTCTGTTTAATCTCCCATCCAGTGTTTATCCCAGCCCATGCTCTCCTGAAGATGAACAGGTGTCATGCTTGATGCTTACTCTTGCTTTATACCTGCTCTCAAAAAATACCCATAGGCAATCAGTACTTTTTTACTTGGAGCACTTTGTGTATGTTCAGCATGGGGGGGAAAAAAAAGGTTATTTTCTTTTTAATGCTTCTGATGCATCACACTGCTTTAAAAGAATATTGTCAAGTGAAGTAAATGTGTCATGTGATGCAACACAATATAACGCAAAAGGAGCTACCATAGAAGCTTTTCTTGCAAAAGTATAATGTAAATTTGATTTCAAAGAGCCAATCCTTTCCTCCTATTGACAGATAGCCCTTGAGATGCAGGTATTTCTCAGCACATTCAATTAAATAGGGTTAATATTGCTCGTCATTAGCCTTCCTCTGTGCTGATTTTCCATTGTGAGCTCATAAATGCTGTCATTAGAAGAACCTTTCAAAAGAGGTTACATTTTTGAAAGCGTTTAATGTGCATTTCCGGGTGGATTATTACTGCTGTTATATTATTATCCAGCATAAAGAATCATACGTCAGGTGTACTTAACATCAAGTAAGATCACTCCTGTTGGAGATACAATGTGCATAATATTCTGCACCATGTAATACAACCCAAGAAGCGAAAGCCACAGGAGCTGAAAAAATGTATAACGTTTTGTATCTTTCCTGATTTTTCAATTTCAGTACACAGATATGTTTCCAATGATATTAATTGCAGAATTATGTTTTTTAAAAATAATCTGAAATAGTGCATTTTTTTACATGCATGGGAAGAAAACCCATTTTCTTCTCTTTTTTTCCCCAGACTTCATTGTTTCCAGTTAGTAGACTGAAATGATTGCTTCTATCTCCTGGGTCTAATAAAGCAATTTGGCTCTTTAATGGGCCTTGTTAGGGTTGAAGACCAATGTCTTTCTGGTACTATTTTTTTCATTATTGGTGTACTACCTGCTGAGTCATCAGCACAGAAACCAGAGGTTAATTTCAGTTCTACTAAATGAAGCAGATAATCAGCCATCAGAGGATGACTCCTGTGCTGTAAATAATTCTTGACAAGCTGAGGGACAGCACTGTGCATCACACAGCCCTCTTCACACCATCTGTCCACAAATTAAGACAAAGTAGGGATATTAATTTGTTACATTTCAAAAGCTGTACTGACAAACCCACATGGATGTTTTTAAATGGTGATGAACATCTGAAACATTTTACTAATAATCCACTGAGTCATGGGTTATAATTGTGCAAACTTCTTTTCCAACAATGAATGTGCAGAAGGTGTTTTGACCAGATGTACAGCTAATGACTACCAAAGCAGATCCATTCCAAAGTATTACACCACAGAACATTTTTTACCTAGGTTGGAAGTGCTATGACACAAGAACCTGGCGGCACAAGAATCTGTTGGATTTCCCAGAGATGTTATATGGAGAATAAACTTTCAGCTAATGGGGAAGCTGTTACATGGTTACAGAAGCCAGAAACATTTATGAAAAAAATAAGTTCACCAAAGTAATATATGCTGAAAAATAATTCCTGGAAATTGCTGAGGTGAGAGCACACTTTATCTATTTCACTAAATCCATGCAACATGAAGGCAGAGCAGTGGTTCAATGGATCATACACTAAATCACAACAGCTTGCTGTGAAAGTGGGAATGGATGTCTCTGCAAAAGGACTAGTTTTACAGATTCATTTTAATTATTCATAATATGATATGTCTGTTCATGTGTAAAGCTATTGTATTTCAAAACAGAACAGAGTTCAAAGGGTTCAAAGGTCAAGTATGTATTAATGACTGAAGTATAAAAATATTACAGAGTTACTCTAATAATCTCCAAACTAAGCACTATGAAAACAGGGAATCCAGAGCTGGAGTTGAATTGAAAAGAAATGAAGGCACTAAGAAATTTTCATTTTTCTCTGGAACAGTGTCACACAATAGCTACAAGCCTATGAAATAAATACAAGGCTATGATTAACAAGTAATAATGCTTCCATATGCAGATTAAGCTAAACAGCTTTCTAAAGACTGTTTTTAATTTCCCTTCTTTGTTACAAGACAGAGATAAAATTGGGCTTCTAAAGAGAACAAGAAACTTCTTTGTATAATTTATTCTGTGATAACTGATTCTTTGATTCTGTGATAATGGTTTTATAAAACGGATGTGAGGTTTCAGATAACAGGTCCATAACGATGCAGTGCAATGGGAGCTTGGACATCTAGTTTACCTGCTGCCACCTAAATTTAGATGTCATAATCTATGGCTGAATCCCGCCCTATACAGCTCTTTTAACATGGCCTAATGCCCCCCAGTGATGTGTGTCTCTACATTTACCCTATGGGGATCAAAGGTAACAGTCCTAAATTAAGGAGCTGATTTTTTATCTGCTAAATTTAGATGAGATAGGAACCACCTTTCAGAGAAGTACTTTGAAAGCATTTTTACTTAATGGGGATCAGATTTTCATTACAACCAGAGGAAAGCCTGTCACTAAATTGTGGCCTCAATTAAAAAAGAAATTAAAATAAAAACAACAACAAAAAATATGGAGAATGAATGAAGTTGTTACACTAGAATTTTGGACAAGGTTATTATTGAAGTTTGTTTCTATTATAAACATTTATATTGTTAATTACAATTGTCTATTAAACTTTATTCTTAAAATCCTCCAGTAGCTACGTGCAGTGGTAAGGTGTAAGAGGTAAACACTGTTAAAACCTGTAAGATTCTTAGGCATTATGAGGTTAAATATTAATTAAATCATTATTAATTAAATGACTCAGTTTTGGTAAATTAATCCACAGCATCACTGCACAGTAAATAATCAGATTAGAAAATCAGTCGGTGAGGAGCACAGTGGCAGCAACGGTAAATTCCACGGCTGAGCGTATGCTGAGGAGCAGGGGGAGGTCCCGGGGAGAGGGGAGGCTGCGGCTGGTGGCGGCATTGCCAGGGGCAACTGCGGGCCATCTAAATGGCCCCCACGGAGCGCAAGCGACCAGGAGCGTGTGGCGCGTCAGAAGGGCGCGAGGTGGCAGTTTGAGCAGGGAAGGCGAGCAGGGAAGGGCACGGCCACCGTCAGGCACGGCCACCATCAGGCACGGCCACCATCAGGCACTGCGATCAGCCTCCGGAACCGAACCGTCCCTGCGGCAGTTCGGGAGAGCAACAAAAACTCGGGTGTCGCAGAAGCTTGAGCCATTTGTCACACAGGCAGGAACAGCTGTGGTTGTTACCTGGCCAAAAGCTGTAGGAAAAAGAATTGTGGTGACCCAGACAGAGGTCCCATTTAAAGATGCAGTTTTCCAGGCCCCTGGCTGCAGGGAGTGCCGGAGACTCTCACTTGAAATGGAGGGGTGCAGGGATGGCACCTGTATTCACTGTGAGCAGGCGAAGGATCTGCTCAGC
>NW_010287506.1:0-3196 GCF_000700745.2 Antrostomus carolinensis
CTGTAGAAGCTTTTTTTGTTGCCCTTGACATGTCCAGCCAAATTTAATTCTATCAGGGCTTTGGCTTTCCTAACCTGATTCCTGGCCACATGAGCAATTTCTCTGTATTCCCCCCGAGTAACCCGTCCTTCCTTCCACCCTCTATAGGCTTCTTCTTTGAACTTAAGTTTGTTCAGAAGCTTACTGTCCATCCATGCAGGTAGTACCCTTCTGCCTGAGGGATGGACTGCAGTTACAGCATGATAAATATTTCATTAGAACAAAGAAAAACTTCATGAGAAGTAGCCTTCACTTTATTCAAAACATTTATTAAAACACAATGTTAGAATCTATATGGGAATAATTTTTTCTACCCAATCTACCATCTAAGCTGCAACTTTAGGCCAGAAGTTTTGCTATTACATAACCTTACATATTAGAGTAATCTATCTTTCCCTCTGAGAAAGATGGACATCTCAACACAGATTAAACTTAGTGTACACTGATCTTCCTTATGTCATTCTGGCTCCATTAAGGAAGTAAGAGCAGGTGCAAGCAGGGTCTAGTCCTCTTAAAAACCCCTTTCTCTTCAGAAGGATGATGTAAATGTAATTTAAGTGCAAGACCTAAACACAAATGAGTGTTTAAGTGTATGCACAAGAGTGGGAAGTAGTCACTTCAGTACTGCATAATGATGCATTTGCAGTATTGGAGGCAAATGGTCTTTATTAAATACCTTCTGACTTCTATTTGTTTTAAAAATGTCCATTTCTCTGGATCGTGAAAAAAGACGCAGACAACCAGTTTTTGAGTGCTCACCTTACTGCAGCAATTTTCTTAGTGAACAGAGGAGGCATCTAAGAGCACATACGAAGAATGAGGTCTTGTCGAACAGTAATCTGACAATAACTCCTCTTCACTGGATGTCATCTTTCTACTAGAGGACCAGATTATATGATGTTTAGGCTATAATACTCCACTTTATCTGCTGGAGGGTTATGGTGAGTCTCCAAGTCTTCAGCCTGGTCCTACAGTGGTAACAGCCTTCTTGCTTCTTCAAAGGCTAAGGAACTAAAAGAAAGAGGTAATCATCTCCTCACTCTACCAGTCACAGGGAGCCTCAAGCCCCTTTCTGCCCCTGTTTTCTGTGACTATTGGAAATATGCTGCTTCCACTTCAGGTTTTCAGGTAGCCGAACTCCTTTCCCATCCTATCTGTTCTTTGAGTTGCAGGACTGTTCTCAGCGTCTTTCTCTCTCTAGGCTCCTGATCAGTCCTTCCCTGCCAGTGACAAGTGTGTTACCTACCTCACTTTGAATACTTTGTAGACTAGATGTGCAGTTTCAGTGTGGAAAATCACTGTTACTGAAACTACATGCTGTGGTCACGTAGGAGTGTGAAGCAGACCACTTTGTTGAGCATCCTAAGCAAGCCTACCATCCTTCCTGTGTTGGAGACTCAGTTTCACCCTTGATCACTTCTCTAATCCTTTACAAAGTTTCAAAACTACTTCATTATGCTGCAATATGTACAAAAATGTTTCTCACAGATCAGTGCTAACCTCATAGCGTGCCTTCCCATCTGTACCAGCTGCTGCCTCTGCTGCTGCCCAGCGGTGAACTTCTACAGGGAGCTGCCAACTTGCCTCTGGGCCAAATGCGCCTCTTCATGCCTGCATGAGTGGTCACCAACCCCCCTTAAATTGTTGTGACCTGTAAAGAAGCAGGACGACTTTAGCAGAGAAGAGTCAACTGGAAAGATTTCTAGCTCACATGAGTTAGTCCAGAGACTAACTTATTGTCTTATTGGTGTGCTTTGTCCTAATACCATGAGCTCTGGTAAGGATTCCTCCAACTATGCTGGAAAGCTGACACAAAGCAAAAGTTAATGTACAGTGAAACTTGTCTCTAGAGAGTCCTTACCATTCTTCATGTTACAAGCATAACAGATGCTGAAAAGCTATGTCCCCTTGTTTAAAGCCATTACTGTTTTTCACCCTGAGAAAAGGATCCTGCAGTAAATCTGTTCTGGGGGATAAAATCACCATTCTTTGCATGAGCTAGCTCCCAGAACGCAGCATCAGCTCCAGAGTCAAAAATGCATTTAGGGTAAATTCTGGTTTCCTTTGGGTGGCCTCCAGAGTCTAAGGATGCAACTGCAAAGCATTCTGGTGAGACTCACAAAAATAAGCAAATGCATTGCAAGGGAGTCTCCAAAGTGCACTCCCTGGGCTGGGCTTCCCCGCAGTGCAGTGGCCCCAAGCCAACGCGTTGCCAGGGGACTGTGCAACTGAGCCTGAGCCACAGGACCCCACAGCCGTGCTGCTGGGTCTCCCCCATCCTGACGGGCAGGCCGTGAGGGGAGGCCATGCTGTGCTTCCCAGTGCCTTCTCCTCCAGGGTTAGCAAAGACAGAGTCACTTCAGAGCCATGTGAAGCAGCTCTGAGCTACTTAAGCTTAGATGCTTTAAGTTTTTGGGTTTTTGTTGGGGTTTTTTTTTTATAATTCCTTCTGTCACAGGTAGAAATTAGTTGCTCAGAGGCAAGGAGTCTGAATGCATAGAGTTGGCCATTGGGATGTTAGGTAGTACCTGAACAGTGGAGGTTGAGGATTGCATGTGATAAATACAGCCAAAGTAACACTAAAATAACATTTGGGTACCTAATTCTTTTGGAAACCTAATCCTTGTACTCTCTCTTTGTGGGTCACAGGAGTTACCGCAGCAGCCACACAGACATGCTTCCCTCTAGCAAGGTAGTGAGGCTTTCTGTGCCCATCTTTTTACTTGCCTCTAACACATGCAGCGTTCCACATGTGAATAGCTGCCAGGATTTGTGCAGAGTCCTCTGCCAGAAGACAAATTGTATGGTTCTATTTTCATAATACTGCTTTCCTTCACTAAGAAGTCAGAGCAGTAAAATCTCAATGAAAAGCATTAAAACACAATTGCATTGTATTTAAAAGCAATAGATAACTACAAATACATAATGCTCAACAGCAAAAGAACTAAAGTGGGATTATAGCTTTAAGTTAGGAAGACAGAGTAAAGGGACAAGAAAGTTTCAGTAATTGCTGCCTCCTGGGAAGTTTGTAAGGATGTACCAAACTGAAGATGGGTCTTTGGAGTTGCATTCCTCACAGAGAGTGCTCTCATGGTAGTAGTGTTGGTGTATCTCCAGCAACAAACCCTTATGGTTGTATCTCATATATATATATATA
>NW_010287507.1:0-73437 GCF_000700745.2 Antrostomus carolinensis
GCGGGCGCAGGGCACCCCTGACTGCACAGCCTCCTGGCACAGCACCGGGCACGCACACATGCAGCAGGTTCACCAGTCACACAAATACAGCTGGAGAGAAGTGATGCACAGGGACCTGCACCGTGCTGCAGTGACCTGGGCCAGGGCACGGCCCTTGCAGCGCCAAGCAGTGAGACACACACACATGCACGTAATGTGCTGCCTGCCCCTGCCCTACTGAGACAGTGACACAAGACCTCACACACACCCTGCCACACCACGCAGCAACTTGCAGGGACTCTCGAGCACCATTATTTGCTCTGCAGCACCATTATTTACTCTGCAGCATACAGCAACACACACACAAACACATCAGCCCGATACAGGCCATTCCCTTCAACACGTGCTATGGCAAAGGCACGCGACCTGCACGATGGGACATTGGGCTCTGCAGCACCCGCCATCCACCTCCTACTCCGTCCAACTTTCTGTTCTCTGTGACACCGAGCAGTGCCCCCTGCATCCTACCTACCCCCAGATCATGTACCACAGAGTGCAAACCCATGAGATAGCCTGATGCCCCATACCATTACAATCGTGACAGATCAATCTCCACACGGAGATGTGTACAACTGAAAATCACCACAAAGCAAAGGAAAGGCAATATAAAAATACCTCTAAACCACAGCGTGGCATCACACAGCACAAGGGGACTGTAGCTGCAGTAAATCCCCACCAGCTCAGATTAACATTCAAAAACGCAGTCCACACCCTGTGCTGTCTGTAATGTAACCAAATGATAGTACCAGAGAAGTTCCAGTGGAAGTAGGCAAAAATAGCCTAAACTGGAGGTTCAAGTGAATAGTGAAGTTTTGTGAAAAGATGAGGATAGAGCCACATAAACTCCAGCAAATGGAAAGTTTACGCTGTCTCCTTAGGAGCAGGCACAGGCAGAGCATGGATCTGCTGCAGCAGTAAACAATTCATCATTGCCTTTTCAAATCCGGACGTGTCTGCCACCAGCCCGCAGCATTTCAGAGCAAATCACAGGGAAATAATCTATTAAACCATATATAGAACTGCTTTCCCTGGGTACGTACGTGTGTTTGCATGTGCAAGTGCACAAATGTGCATCCCATATGCTTTGAACCAGAAAAAAATGATTTATCTTTTCCCTCCAGAGCAAAGCAGCAATGCAAAGGAACAGGAATATTCTGTTTCTTCAGGAAACACTGAGGGTAAGGTAGCACAGGTAGCAGGCCAGAAACACCCCCAGGGCAGGTAGGGCAGCTCTGGATGTGCTAGGGGCAGCTGGAAGGTTCCTGGAGTCCGCCCAAGTGGCTACCCCAGACCGGGGCTGGGTCCCTGCCAGCTCAGCCCCAAGCCAGCTCACCACCAGCTCCCAGTAGCAGAGCAGGGCCCAATGCTTTCTCATGGGTCAGCGCCACTGTAAAGCATCCATCACACTAAATCATTATTCCTCCCAACTGTTGGAGCGACCAGCAGGTCAGCGAGGCTTCGGCAATTATTCACATGAAAAATAATCAAGGAGGGGGAAAAGGGAAGGCTTGCTGTAACTCCTAGCGATTCCAAAAGCTGAGTTTGCATGGAGGGAGCAGCAAGGGTACCTGGGGCAGGGAGGCAACAGCTCCTCACGCCTTTCTTTGCTCTTCAGAAATGATAAGGGGGAGCAGCCCCACGAAGCAGCCTCAGAGCTGAGTCAGTGGGGGTGGGAGGCAGGAGGAGTTCAAGGCACTCCTCTGTCCCAGCTGCTGACATGCGGTGGGAAGCCTGAGTCCCTGTGCTTATGTGGCTACAGAGTACAGGGGTTTCAGGTTAATAATTGACCATGAACATAAAGGCTTCTCTCTCTCTGTTTCCCTCTCCCTTTCCCTCTCTCTCTCTGTTTATGAGCAAGGTCTGACACATTCAGGAAAAAACATAGTACAACTATTTTTTTCTTTCTCAAGTTCTGAAAAGCGCAGGTGATATGCACAGTGACTGGTGCAGGATGGAGCTTGTTGACAGAGATAGTGTCTTGTGCTAGACCAACTGGTACATATGGAAAAAAAAAAAAACACAATACGTTTTGGCCCCAAGTCCATACTTGAAGCATAAGCAGCAGGTTTCAAAGTGTCTATGGTTATGCTACAAGGACCTGTAAGTTATTTCAGAAAGGAAGAAAAGGTTTTCTTTAAATATGCATGCTAAGTATCTTACAGAAACTGAGATTGTATTTAATTATCACACATCAACAAGGGGGAGGGAGGAAAGGTTGCAGAGGAATCACCAGTATGTTTACTGTCTGATAGGGTTTGTTTGAAAGTTATGCATGGTATTGCAAATAAGCCATGATTGTGTTCTGGGTGCACTACATGTTTGTTTACACTGAAACAATCTGAAAGTCTTTGAAGCCAGCTGGTAACAATTAACACCTACGTATCACAGTGGTTTTACCTGTAACTATCTCTGGGACTTCAGTCTGCACAACTTTCTGAAAAGAAACCCTTTGCTTTACTGGAGAGCTGGCCATGATATTTTTCTTCTTGGAGCGAGGAGTAAGAAGGATGCAGAGCTTTTTTCCAAAAGTAAGTTCCTGCAAGGCAGCTAGCAGTGTGGTAAGAAAAGCTGTCATATTGGCACAGCTGAGAAACCAAGTGTGAGAGGATCATACTTGGAATTCCCATAAAACACTAGTTCTTAAGAAACTACAGCCTGAGTTGCAATAGGGTGAAAGAGAGCTGAAGGTAATTTTAACTTATCAGATCTCTCCATCATTTGCTCCTGCCCGGGATCATCAGGAATTATAACAAAAAAATACTTTCCTGGAAAAATAATACCCTGCGAACATTTGAGAGCTGAAGGCTCCAAAACCCAAAGCAGCTGCAGAGTCACATACACCTCTTCTTGTTGGGCACACAAAACTTCTAAGAACCAGGTCATCAATATCATCCTTATGCCCACTTAGAATAAAACACAACAACTTTTAACACTGACTAATAATGAGGTCTTGTTTTTACTATACTGTTGTGCGTTGAAGAAGGGCTGCCTGCTTGATTCTTTTACAGAAATCTAAACCATATTTCATTCTAAGGAGATCATCATCCCACTAATGCTGTAAGCAGCGTAAACTGGCTTTGCCCTCAGAGGAGGACTTCTGCTCCCTCCCTGCCCCAGCTGTTTGTTCCCATCCATTCCCTTTCATGTGCCAGCATGCACAGTTGTAGGTCTGCAATGAGATGCTGTGGAAATTAATTTTTTTGCCAGATTAGCTTTCAGCCAAATCAGTTCTGTGGAAACCAGAAAATCAGGAGAAATCAGAACTCGGTTCCGTACTGGGGTTTAAAGCCTGTGCTGGCCCAAGGGAGGGCATGGCACAGCAGGATGACAGCCTTTTTCTTTTGGTTTATACCAGCTTACAGTGCTTGGCAGGCAGCCTAGTTATAAGAGTTTTAGATGCAAATACATACACATATCCTTGAGATAATATTCATAACATTCATGTATCAGTTTCATGAGAGGGGATGAGCAGATTTAACAGCTCATTGTCACTGAAGGATACTACTATTGTCTTCCTTCCCTCTCATCACCCTTTCCCACCTGATGCTTCTTGCATATCTCCATGAACCCTTTCAGCTCATCAGTCTGGTAGAAAACTAACACAGAAAAAAGGAAAGGGTTGTTTTCTGCTTTGTTGGCAAGCTAAGGCCGCTCAGGGAAGGGTCTGACACATCCCAGAGGAGGCTGGAGGGCAAGGGCAGGGCCATGCGACTGGGAGCAGGAAGGGGAACGGACAAGACCCTCACTTTCATCAATCACTAGAAGTCATTTGCCCAAACGACGGTGTTAGCTATCTATTGCGTTTTTCATGTCACTTTCTACTACAACTGACTTGTCTGGTGTCCCCTCTGGCTCGTCTCCATACAGGCTGCAGGCTGTCGGGACCATCCACTCGGTTCCGGACCTCCTGAGCACCAAATCCAAAAGTCTACATCCACAACACAAGGTGCTGACCAGGTATAAGCTCACCTCACACCATCATCATCACTTCTGCTAGATCAGACCTCCATGTAAAAGCACAGGGCTTCCATCTCATCTGCACTGTGTCGCAGGACAGCAATGCAGTTACATCTCCATGCCTTACCCACGTGACATTGATACCACTGAGAGTCTGCTGCTGTACCGGTACAGTACCAGTAATGCAGCCCCACTAGCATCCCTGCCCTCTCTCCTGGCCTGTCCCACACTGCTATTGCACTAGCACAGCATCAGCCACAGGACTAGAATTTAACACTTCTGAATTCGTATTTTTCTAAGTTGGACAGCTCTTACAGTTTCTCCGTTATAGCTGGAAATTGCAATAATGATAATCAGTACTTTGCTTTTATACGAGGCTTTATCTAAAGATCCCAAAACAGTCAGCAAATGACAGTGAAAATTCACAAGTATTGTGCCAGCAGACATGGATTGGTGAAGCAACTTGCCTAAAAACACAAAGGAATTTTTCCTAGTTCTGCTGCTAACAAGACAACACAAGTTTTGACCTTTACTTTTTGGCTCAGAGCAGTGCCTCTTTCCTACACTATCACCCGTTAGGCATTTAACTATTTGACATCAGTAGCCAGGGCTGCCAAAGAAGATGCTCTTAGAGCACTATTGGCTCAGCCTCCTTTCAACCATTAGTAAGCCATGTAAAAGGAATACAGTCAATTTGAGTTCAGGTACATTCCAAAAGTCCTAAAAGAGCATTAAGAGGTTATTATAACAGGTATGTTTTGTTCCTGGGGTTCAGACTGGAATGGATGTGGGGATAAAGTTGAACCAGATGAAAAGAAAAGAAAAAACTTTATTATTTAAATCAATCTCACAATCTCTGGAGATCTGATTTGTGATTTTTCTAACTTTTTTTCTGTTAACACAGTAAAATATATTTTTTTTTCTACTTACTGGATGTTGTTACCAGTAAACCTTTCAATTACTAAAGGCAAAAAAGGTCATAATTAAAATATTTTGCATTTCTCCCAGCTTGGATAATGAAAATCAATAAAACCACTTTCGCTGCCAAGTCTCTGTGGTACAATGTTGGTGAATAAAGGGAAAGCAAACTAACAAACATTCTTGGGAACTGCAGTAGAATTTTAAAAAATACAATATTAAAAAACATCTCTTTACGATCTATACAAAATCAGATTCTTGCAAAAGTTTAATTTGAACCTAATTTAAAGTTGAAATAATAAATAAAGGAATTGTGAGATAGACTTGCAAAGCAAGATGATTGTCAGTTTCCATTCATGATGCCACCGTTAGTTCACCGCGGATCTTCTTTCTGCTCATATAGCTATATTGATTCAGCTCAACAAAGAATTTTTTTTAATATCTGTGTTCTATAAAGATCTGAAAGAAGACTATGCTTGAATAGCCAGTACTATATCCCCTGTAATATCAAAATAAAAGTGTGGAACCAGATGGGAGAAATCCAGTTTCAGTTGGTCTAGATGGAATCACATCTCTCCTTCACCCTTCAGATGAGAAAGAGTCCCTTCTCCTTGCTGCCCTCCCAGGCAAGGTAGGGGAGGGCTGGCCGGGCCCCCTTGTCAGCAGAGGCAGCCAGCCGGGCTGTAACAACCTACGCATCCGCCCAGGCGCTCCTGGCATCACTATACCTGTCCACAGATGCCTGCCTGTGAAAGGGAAGGCAGAGTGCACCGGAGTTGAACACTGAGGGTCAAACCTCACCCTGCAGTGTGGAAAGGAATGTTTTGCTCACAATCGGATAATTATTTGTTTACAGTTAATTAAGCGTAAGAGCTGTTGATAACAAGTTCTGTTTACAGTGTGGGCAGGAGGTGGCTCTGTCTAAATAGGTCCAAAGGATTTTAACATTCTTAAAAGTTTGGCAGGTGCAGAAATTAGTCCCTCAGAAAAAAACAAAGGCATGTTCAGAGAAATCCAGAGGGGAAGGAAAATCTAAATAGAGCCCCAGGGGAGATTTAGGAATAAAAGTTACATGTTTAAAGATTTCTTTAAAATGGTTCTCAGCCACGAAGTTATGTAAGCACCGTAGTGATACAATCGCTAGGACTTACAGAAAGAGAGAGAGAAAGAAAAGCCTTTTGAAATCAACTTAAAAGCATAGGTGGATATAATCCCAGATTTCTTTTTATTTCTGTTCACAAACCTCAAAAAACCTTACTCTTTTGGTTGAAAAGAGGTTTTTATCACTTTGACTGATAAAGTCTGCTTCACTCCAATCTCAACCTAATTTTGTATGAAGAGGCATGTATTTGTGGTTCATGACCAACACCAAGGTCCCATTTATCACTTCATCAGAGTTTCATTCTTGTTCCATCTGTGGTGAACCTTGACCAGGATCAGCCTCAGTGCCAGGATGGCAGGATGTTTTCCCAGGACATCCAGGAAGGGAACAAGATGCCCTTCTGCTCTGCAATGGCACAGAAAGACCCGGCAGTTTGTGGAAGAGATATCTTGTGTTAGTGAATGTTATCAGGCAGTGGGATGGTAGAGAGCCTGCCCAGCCCTGGACTCTCCTTGATTCTCCACAGTAAGATTAAACCACGAACTGGAGGTTTCTTTATTAACTCTATGATAATGTTGGTTGTGTGCTATTGCCTGGGATTTGGTCTGAGCCATCTCTCCATGATGGTCTTGCTCATCTCCAGGTAGCTCAATGTATGAACAGGGTATATGGTAAATTAAGGTTATGCAGAAGCACATAGGCTGCCTTGAAAATCAGTTAAGCTTAACTTTTTCCTCACTGGGATTTTTGGACAAAAATCTTTAGCATTTGTACATGAGGAATTTTCCTCTTGAGCTATAGAGGAAAACAAATGTCCTGCCCTTTTACTGCACCACTGACTGAAGCAATTCAGGTTAGGAAACCAGGGTCTGTCAAATTAGCTCTGATACAGCGTGTTAAATATACATTTTAGAGCCTGTCTCCATGGGATGCTCTCATGCCACACGACAGCTTTGCAGCAGTGGTTTGCCCTCCTGACCATAAGGCCGGACACTGTCACCTCTCCTCAGGAGAGCACTGTTAGCTCCTCAGGATGGCCTGCAGCTGCTGCACAGCCGGGCACTACGTTTGCTTACTGATCTGAGCAACTGGGGTGTTACACTGACTCTCTGTTCCTCCCACCCTAAGGCTACTCCTGTAGCAATGCAATTTATTCATCTCTCCTTGCTCAAAGCTGTGCCTAAAGGCACAATATAGCCTTTGATTATCTGAGAGAAAAAAGAAAGTTTTCAAGGGCCACCACTGGTTTCTATTTAATAGCATGTCATTTCCAGATTCTGTTTACTTCTAGCTTTTAGCACTGATTTCTTTTACTTTGGGTTTCATTAATTGTTCTGTTTACAGCCATTATTTGTGGCTGCTGACAGCAACATCTATATTTGCTGTAACTTGGCCAATATATATAATTTTAATTAATATATGCAATTTTAAGATGTCTATTTTAGCATAAAATCCATTAAAAGACCATTTACATCACAGCTGAAGGTCTTAAAAAAATTCTCACCAATTCCCAGTTTTCTGTTTACTTTCTTTGCCTTCTCTCATCCTTCCTTCCAGGCTATTTTTTTATTCTGTCCAACAATATGTGCTACAGATGCTAAAAGTTTTTACCCTTTCATTGCCCAAAGATGAAGGATTTGCTTTAAATGTGGAAAAGCTGTAGGCTCCCAGGCCAGAGCCGGGGTGGGGGGCGGGGGGGGGTCGGCAGGTACTCAAAGGGAGGAAATTTCAGTCCCTGAGATCACAAATCAATCTCTCCAGCAACACAGCAGGGAGGAGAGAGGACTCGGTGGAAAGAGATGCTGTGCCTGCTGCCAGCTGTGTTACCTTCAGCCTCTAAAGAAGGGTGTGCAAGTAGCTGTTCCCCTCCCTTGACCACAAAGGATTTACTTAAAATGGATGCCAGGAGGAGGATTAGAGCAGAGCCCCCCCTCCTCTCCTTTGTTCAGGAAGAGGAAGGGAGCATAAAACATTGGTTACTGCAGTGTGGGCTCGAGTGGTAGTCCCAGTCTACTCCTACTTGCTTTCCTCTCATAGTTTGCCACTGCTATGGAAAAGGATTGCTTGATGTTCCAGGAATGGTGTTGTGCTTTGCAGGAATATCAGAGTCTCTAGACTGCTCCATCAATTGTACTGTGCTTGTGTAGGCAGTGCCTACAAAGCTATCTGGGTCAGGCATGCTAAGCACCCTGCCTTTCCTTTCATGTTTTACCATGGACGCTGCCTCACATGATCTTTTTTCCAGATGGTCCCTAATCCCTATACATATCCAAAATCCTGCAGCTATGATTTCTTGATCTTGACCAATGTCAGATATTTTTCTTTAGTGTATACAGTACACAGTGTGCTTTTTGCTCCTACAGCACTTCACAGTATTTCCTAACAGTATTTCAAAATCTTAATTCTTTTCCATTGTATTCCAGCTTTCACACCTAAGGCAACAGCTGAACACCAGTGAGCCAAGCCAATGGCTTATCAGCCTGACTTGTAACCGATACACACCTTTCCTTCCAAGAAGCAATTCATTCCTGTAGATGTTTTCTCCAGACGTTTCTGGAATAATCCCAAATTCTTTGAGGGGGAAATCTAAACAACAGCAATGTTCTCACTTTCCACCATCATAATCAGCTTTTGCTGATGAAACCTCAGCTTCCCATTCACCATTTTTCTCCTCATCCTTCCTTTATTTTACCCCAGTGCCAAGCTCCTACAGCCCAAACACCCCCAATCCCTTCACTATCGGGTATGGAAAGGGTGGCCTCCACGCATCAACAGGAATTCCAGCTGCCACTGGAAATGGAAGTATGGAATCTGCTTCCTCTGGCTCCAGGTGGGCCATGGTAACCAGCATGGACATGCCTTTCTGACTCGGCAGTGCAGTACTCTCCTCTGCTAGGGCCCCAGTTGAGGCAGCAGCCTATTATCATTGGGATGAGTAATAAAACAAGTACTACTGAGATAGCTGGTGCTCTCAGGGCTGGTCTTGGATGGAACAGAGCCAGTAGACAGAAGAGGCCCTTTCCAGCCACATATTCAGTGCTTTGAATGACAGATTAATCTTCCTGTTAAAAAAATTCCTATCAGTAGTTAACACTTTCCCTTATTTTCTCTAGGGCTAGGGTTTGGCTTTGAGCATGTACAACTACTCAGTATTCTGGCTGCAAAGTGTATTTTGTTGCTATTTGTGTGGTATCCAATATCCTGTCTTTTGAATTCTCACCTCCTTCCTCTTTCTTTCCAAGGTGCCCAATAGCATATTCTCCTAACAAGTGTATAATTATTTAGATATTGCACTGTTTTATGATTATATTGTTGGTAATTGCTCAATATTGCAAGTGATTTATTAGTAATTGCAAAGTCTTTCAGATCTGTCTTCAGTAGGAGAACAAATAGCACCTTGCATCAATAGACATCAAAGTCTTCAAGAAGGATTTTTCTTTAATGATCTTTTTTAAACTATCTTTCCTACTGCTGCCCTGAGGGCCAGTTTCTTTCTCTCTTTAAACAATAGCTTGAAGTTTCACTCCTGCCCTGCAGTGGAAAAATACATTACATCAGTCTTTGAATAGGGTTTTATTCTGTAGTCCAGATATCACCTTCCTATAGTTTCATCTACTTCTAAAGGGATTTTACTCTGGCGATATATATTCAGACTGCATCACTCCTCAGCCACTCAAATTCTTCTTAGAGCTTTTGGACAATAATTAAACTGCAAGCAGTTTTCAATATTCCTGTCATTTATAACTTCCCATACTGAGTTCAGTGGGGATTCACAGGTGGAACAGATGAGAATTCAACTTCCCTCTCATTAATATATGCCTTCTGGTCACACCTTGCCAGCCTTTGTGTAAAACCCTCAGTCATCACAACCTTCCTCCTGAGGGATTTCTCAGCTTTCCACCAGCTACAGCAGCAAACTCAGGCCACCTAAGCTTGGCTGTGTGGCAAACAGGAAAAGATTTTCCAGCTCCTCTCAGAGTCCCTGGCACTGTGCCCCAAGTTTCTTCTGCCTGCCCCTTTCTGCTGCAGCTTCTCCCTGTCACTAGTGCCTGCTGGGAACCCAGCTCTGACTGTACCCGTGTGAGCACAGAGCTAGCAGGCAGGACAAACTCTGTCATCTGCTCAACAGCTCACACTCAGCCTCTCCCCAGCTACATCCACCCTAACCCCACCTCCCCCTCTCCCAAGGCTTTCTACATGAGCTGGCAGCTAGTACAGAGAACGCTGAAGAGGCCACCCAAGCCAGCCACATCCCTGAACAGCCAGGTGTTTTATGGAAGATGTGAGGAGCGTAGGGGTACCCTATAATGTCCCATCACCAGGGGTTACACCGTGCTTAACGAACATGCAATGCCCAGGGCTTAATTTGAACCTGCTGCAATGCAGACTTCTGACCATGCCAGGAAGAATGCTATTTTGAAGGTCCTAAGCTGGACAGAAGAAATCAACCCTTCACTAACCAGATGGCTG
Organism: Antrostomus carolinensis; assembly: GCF_000700745.2. Lineage (NCBI taxonomy): Eukaryota > Metazoa > Chordata > Aves > Caprimulgiformes > Caprimulgidae > Antrostomus > Antrostomus carolinensis. Next base: position 10,487 of record NW_010287507.1, read on the forward strand.
TGCAGCAGTCCTATATTTCTCCTGGTTAGTAAGTGTGGTTGGCTTCAGCAAAGCACATAAGCACAGAAATGGACAAGAGAGGAGAAACCTCACCCATGTCTGGTACTTGAGGACTTTTTGGGACCTAAATAAACCATTCCCTTTTATGACCTACTGGGCACCAGTCCGTAGTCTGACATCTATCTGTACCTGCACATTCAGGTCTATATACAGATCAGTGCTGTTGCACCTTTATTCCAGTCAAGGGGATCAATGAATCTGAGTCACATTTCCCTCTCTCCTGTTACAGGAAAACTTTGTGGGCAGGAGTCCAGGATTTTCCTCTTTTCTGCTATGGGAAAACTTTATGGGCAGGAATGTGGGATGTGACAGTACCTAATACACCAACTACATAAGCCCACAGCTGTAATAAATAGATCCAAGACATAAATACTTCTACCGACAGGTTACCGACAACTTTCCCCCTTGTTCCCGTAACAAACTGATCTTTCCTTCACCAGGAAAGAAAATTGTTTCCTGTTGAAGTCACTGGCTTCAAATGGGAACTGGGTTTGTCATAGACTCTTCAAAACTTCCTTTGCAGAGGTTCCCACACTGCTGATTCACCACGTGTCTGCCAGTGACAAATCTGCCCTAAGTCAGCTTCTACAAGGCTTAGGGCAGCCAGCTCAAGTGCTGTCACATAACAGAGGAGGCAAGGGACCAAAACCAGATGCTTGGGAAGAGAGGAAAAAAAAAAAAAGAAAAGAAAACAGCACAACAATACGCCGCAAAGCAAACCTACCATCCATTTTATTAAACGCTACATTTGAGGCAAACAAAATTTCACATTTGCTATCATTTAATCAGGATGAGAAAGAAGAATATGAAATTTGAGGGTAAACTGCAACTAATGTTCTTGTTAGCTACATGCAAAGCCAAAGGGATTTTCAGAAAATAAACCAAGATTGTATCTGTTTAGACAACGTTAAGTATTTACCGAGTGCTGGATCTGTTTAAAAAACAGAAAAAAACAACCCTTATGGTTCTAGTCAATGCAAAGCTAATGCCAGAGGCCATAACACTGATATTTAAAATAAGACATACTGTTTAATAATAAATAATATTTTACAGATGTAATTATTTTGCCCCAACATGTTTACACACATTGTGGAGATCAATAAAGATCAAAAATAAAATCTTACACATGAATTAGTTTTATTATATTTAAGCAGCAATTCAGAGACATGGCAATTTAAGCAAATATTGTTTAGTGTTATCCATTAACAGCATGCTCCTTAGTTTCCTTTCACACAGGAAGAGCCTGGTTTTCAGAAACCTCAAAACCGGCTACCCTGGCCAAAGTCTGGGAAGCAGCAGTGCCTACCTGCCACTTCCCCAAAGCAGCTAGATTTGGTTTTTCTTGAGGCTTGAAAATCTCAGCGATTTCTCCCTGTGAGGAGAACATTCCCCTGAAAAACTCTGCAGTTAAAGCCTACACACATTGTCCTTTGCTGATATCTGTGCACATATTTACAAACACAGAGGGGAAGTTTTCATGTTGGCATTAAGAACAGCTTCTCACCCCTCCAGAACTCTTATTAAATGGATGGCAAAATGCTCTTTTTGCCCTCTGCTAGGCTTTGGGAATGAAATACACCCACTAATTCCATAAGGAAAAAAGCAAACAAACAAACAAACACATGCTGATTTCTTTTCCTTGCTGTTTCAACAGCTCATTCGTGTTTTTAAAAAACAGATTATGATCTGGTCATACTAATTTTGTTTGCATTTGGATTCATCATTAAATAACTTTTAACACTGAATAATCTTTATTAATACTATGAAATAATTTTATTGGTGTTTTCAGATGCTTTTCAATTAATGCAACAAAGTGTGAAATTTCTTATTTTTACTGTAACTAGCCCATGAAATCTTTCATTCTTTCTCCATGATTTCTATAGTATGGATTTTTCATTACAAGGTTAACAGTTAGTTTTTCATCTGTTTCCACAATTTCCTGCAGCAGTTAGAATTTTCACCCAGAAGTCAATTTTATGGTCACATGAAAGTCTGTTTCTGCAAGGTCTGGGTGCTTTTGGCAAGGGGCTGAACTTCTCCCTGCTTAGCAGGAGGATTAGGGCTTTTACAAGGTACTGTAGAATCGAGAAGTAATTTGGGGAGAGGTTTTAACGCTGTTCTGTGGCAGCTCCAAGCAGAGGCATCTCAGCACCGCTGGTGGGCCGGGGCTGGTCGGAGCTGACAGAGAAGGGTGTGCCCAAGAGCTGCCACCCTTTGCAATGCCCCACTGTTATGCAGAGCCCCTGCACGTTGGGTTTTGAACCAAACGTGCTTCTTCCAGAAGCCAAATTACCTTCTTATCACTCTGCTCCCTAACTTGATTTCCTGATCCATGAAGGCAAATTGAGAGATGGACCCTTGGCCACAGGCAGGACAGATCCAAGGCGATGCTGCCTGCACCGTCCCGATCCACAATGCACAGCCACAAAGGTTTCAGCTCAGGTAGCAAGTGGGATGAAACCTCCTGACCACCAACACCCTCTGCCTCCTCTCCTCAGCACTGCTAAAATCATTCAGCCTCCCAGCTCCCAGGCTGAATCTGCAATGCTTGTAATTAGAAACATCTTTTAGCTTCAAAACTGAATCCTGCAGGGTGGAAACCACTGGCAGAGACAAACAGAGCCAAACCCTCCGTTGCCATTTTGAGAGTCAGGAACACCCTCCAGCCAAGAGCAAGCCTCTCTGGCAGCCTCCAGCCAGCTGCGGGGCTCAGGTAATGATTTGCATTCATGTGAGCACAGCAAGGACTGGAGTTAAGGCAGCAGAGACACAAATGGGGCTTTCTGCATTTCTCCCCACAGGACTTTAAGGAGGCTGACTTGGTTTTGTTTAAATTTTCCAAGCCGACAGCGAGAGATCAGCTTGGGAGAGCCCCAAAGCATGGAAAATTCCAGCTCCGTTTGCAGTTGTATTCAAGTTCAGGCTGTTTTGGAGCATGGGATTCTTTTTTCACAGAAAATTTTGCAACTTCAGTGACAACAGCTGTTACCAGGCAACTGACATAAATGAGAACAGTTTGAGCCAATGAAGTAGACAGTTTATTCCAGTTGCTTGGTGCCCAAATACCACAATCATGAGAACAGCATTAAATAGATAGATAAATAAATAGTACAGGAGAGGCAAGGAGTGAGAGGGAGGAATGAGTAAAACAAAGGAAGCTTGATTGCAAGAGCTGACACAAGGTAGGAAACCAAAAGCTTGTGTATAACATGTCAGGAACAGGAAGAGCAAGGAGACATGGAGGTCAGAAAGCAGCAAAAACACCCGGCAAGGAATGAGCCCAGAGAAGCTGCTAAGCCAAGCCATGTATGGCACCCTGGGGTAACGGTCCTTTGTCCCAGCTTTCTCCTTTGCTTTTTCCCTGATTTCCTGAAACAGCAGCAGTGCAGATGTGTTCAACTCTGCTGTGGGAAAGTCTATCTGGAGCATATGAAAGGGCAATGGATATTAGAGCTGATGCCTTGCCCTGCAGTCACAACCGGTGTGGTACACAGTAGCCTTTCCTGATGTGGGAGCAGCCTCAACACTGCAGAGACCCCTCTCTCAGACATTTTCCTCAGGTTTGGAATCCCATGTTGCCTGATGGCTGTGGTGAGAATGGTGTGACATGAGAAACACTTAGGGTTACAGCTATGGGATGGACACCTCAGAGACAGGTACAATTTAGTATTTGAGGACACCATTACTTGAACACTGTCATGCTTTTGGTGCCCACATGTCAATTGTCTAAAACTGTAAAGGCTTCAGAAGAGAGCTCGGCAGAACTTCTGCAATACAAAACCTGCATTGTAGTCAGAGACCACTTGAACTTATTACACTGAAAAGGCTGGACCGTGGTGATCTAGCACCTATCTGGCAAAGGCATAGAAGAGACAGCTTGTTAATTGAGCTGGAAAAGAGTGTAACAGGATCCAGTGGGCAGAAGCTTCAAACCATGTTACCCATGAAACACCAATAAAATAAAATAATGATTTCTCCATTAAACTTCAGCTCTCCTAATGGAACACATTACAGTAAGGTCAGTTTTGTGTAAGAAACCCGTAGGTGTCATATTAGGAGGTTTCTCATGCGGTGCATCACCGTAGGGAGTACACTTCAGAGACTGATGGCATTATTTAATTATGCCAATGGTGCGTCACTGTGCTCTCCGAATTACCTGAACAGGGTACTAATGCTCTGCCCCCTGCACAGGAAGTTCTGCATGGGAAACGGCACATTTCAGAGCACAAGGGCAACTGCAAACAAACATTTTTAGCAGCGCTGCGTACAAAAAGGATGTTGATGAGCAATGATTAAGCACACAAACACTCAGAATGTAATGATTAGAGGATTTAGGAGTAATACATAAAAATAAGATAAAGTGACATTTTATATTTGGGGCACTGCAAAATGCTAAAGATAAATAACTTCTCTATGATATTTTTTTCAGATTTTTAATGTCTGCTGCAACAATTGAAACATGCTATAGAAGTGGTTTAGGTTTTTCTAATTTATCTGATAATTTTACAGGGAAACATTTTTTTTTTAGTCATTAAGATTTTTGAGGTAATGATGTAATGCCAGTCAGATAATTAATAATCCTTTACATTTTTTGTTGAAATTCAAATTGACTCAGATGGATTTGTAATATAACATTTTGAATAATTTAAAACCACCCACTTGAAAATTTTAAATCAGGTTACTCTCTTTTTGTAAAAAATTTCCAGATTAATGGCTGACACACTACAAGATTTAACAGACTTCTTAGTACTTTTCTTTATAGGATGTTCTGTTCTCAAGAGATCCTTAGGAAGAAGGGCTTAACCACACAGTTGTCCTGACATACATGGGTTGTGAATAATTTGGGGCCTGAAGCCTAGAGAGAGTCTCTAAAAGAAAGGTACTATTACCAATTTGATATTTTCATTGAAATTACTAAAGAAAACTGTGCCAGAAAAGTAGTACTGGTCAGCACTGTGCAGTCTCAGGAGCTGTAACCTCATTGTCAAGTTTTGAAGGGAAATTTCTATTCAGATATGTCCATTTCTATAGCAGGGAGTTCAGTGCTGTAATCACCTGCCCTCTCTGCGCTCGCTTTGGATCCATTATAGCATTTAGAACCATGTATTTTTTTATTATTGCTTGCATTTCTGGTAGAGGCAAAAGCTTATGAAACCACAGGGATAGCTGTGAAAATGAAGTATTCTTTTGGGTTTGATGGTATATAGCATTTCTGATCCAGTGGGTATATTTGAAATATTGCCAGGTTACTTTCTCTCCTTGAGTTAGTCACAGCTTTGCGGTCCTAACGTCACAGCTAACGTAAACTTATCCCTCGTTGGCCGGCAAGCCTAACTTAGGATAAAACTGGGAATGGGCAAAACTGAATCTCATGATACCTAATACCATAAATAAAGCCCAGCAGATGGAGTCGACTTACACACAAACATTTCAGTTCTTATTAAAGAAACAAGCAAACAAGACCTGCAAGTATTAGGGCCAGAGACTTATTAAGTCACATGGTTTTACTCTGCTGTAAAGGCTCAAAATCCAAATTAATGTATTTCCTTTTTTTAAATTTGAATTTTAGGACATTTTCCATTTCTCAGGATCATCTTGCTCAACTTTAGAACTGTAGCATTATTTTGCTTGGCTGGGGGCTTTCTGGCTTGCTTTTTTTGTTCTTTAAAAAAAAAAAATCATGCATTTGTTTCAATAAAGTCATTCAAGTCAGACAAAATAATGAGTTACTATACTAAGTTGAGATTTATAAATAAACCAATCTATTTATGCATGCCTAGATGTCAGCTAAAGGCTTTGCTGTGGAACAGCATAACAGAACAACACCAGCAGCAGTGCACTTGCATCTGCCTCCTCTCTGCCAACAACTGGAATCAACCTGTGCCAAGCTACATGGCCCTTCTCGCCCTTCTCCAGCTCTGGTCCTAGAGTCAGTCAATGAGAGTCACTTCTCTTTCACTGTAATGTAAACAAGGCTCAGTTCATGAGAAACTGAGCAAAACCTGTCACCTCCTTTCCATCAACCTTGTGTAGAACTAGCAGTCCCCAGAAGAGCTGCATCTATAAAGGACACTGCTCGTGCGGGCAAGGACCCTTCCACCTCTGCTCTCCTGACCTTGCTTAGCACTTCTGCCTCAGCTCTGAACAGCTCAGGCCCTGGGCCTGATCTTCCTACAGGCTTTGCTCTAGCCAAATTCTCATTAGCTTCACTGAGGACACCAGAAAATGCTCTGCTGTAACCAAAATCAACAGCTTTGGATTTTGAGGCCTCTTGACTTTCGAGCTAATTGTTGCAATTCTGTTTCACCTGCATAGCACACTCCAGTTTAAAAGAAAGAAAAGCAGGCTGTATCAGAAAACCACATGTTCCTGACCTCAGAGCTGCCTCCACAATCCCTCTGCTCGTGGCCGAACAGCATACTGCAGCCCACAGCCAAGGCCCGTGGCGCAAGGTGCTGCCCACCCGCTGTAAGGGTTGTGACTGAACTCTGCCCACACTCACACCTTGCCACATGAACCACATTTGAACATGTTTTTTTCCTGTTTGTTTGCATACAAACGAGAGCAGAGTAACTAAGCATGAGCCCAGCATAATCAGCATTTATACAAATTCAGTGCCTCTCTCTGCCTCCGTCTGTGGGGCGTGCTCCCAGGCTCCCTCAGAGCTGACAGAAAAAGCAGTCCACGAGTACAAGAGATTGCTCATGTGCCCATTTCTACAGATGTGGGAACGGGATGCATATGCCCCAAGGTCCCACTGAAATTTCTGAGGAACAGCCAGGAACGCATCCCACACCCAGCTGGGATAGAGAAAGGCTAGCACAGGTTTAACCAAATGAAGAACTTTCTTTGGTGCACTGATGGATTTTCTGCTTTTTGGAGAACTCCATGCAAGCACAGCAATCCTTTCACAAATTCAGCCTTGGTTCTGCACCCTCTGCACTGCAACATGCTTACACTACTCTGCTGACAGCGCTTGTCCTGCATTTCCCCAAAGATTAGAATGTCATCACTTGTGGTTAAGAGCTTCGGGGACATGTTGAATTACTTTTCTGATATTATCTTTACTTTTTTTTCAAGAGCTTAGCATATTCCAAACATTAATCTTCTATGCTGTCTTGAGGCAACGTGACCAGAAAATGCTTTGTCAGCTAATGCTGTGACAAAAATGCCAGGCGTTACTTTAAAAATAAATAAATAAAAAAGGAATCACCCCCTCTAAAAGTCCTGTTTGCCATATGCGTTCGATGAACCTGTTAGTTCAGCCACAACACTTTGCAGTCTTTACAGACATCTAGCAGAAGCCATTGCAGTCTAAGCATCAGACCATTTGCAGAAGTGACTCATTCTCACTGAAACAGGACATCTGTGGTAAATTTACAAATATAGACACGTGAAACACAGTTTCCAAAGAACCCTCCTGTGCAGGTTGCCCTGTCTTGCAGTATACAGGGGTTGGCTTTCAGGAGTGGGGAGCACTCCAGAAGGACTGATGGCAGTGGTGGTTCCCCAGTGACTCTGAAATTGAGACCCTACCTTGCTGCTGCCTACCTGATATGGGCTCAAGCAGCCACCGCTCTGCAGAGCACCCCTAAGAGCAGTGCCAGGTCAGCAACGACTGGACTGGCAGGGGGACTGCCCACACAGCAAAGTCAGGAGACAAAACGGTCAGCATGTATTAAATGAAACCACCCTGCAACTCAGATTCTCTTTGAGTGTGGAGCTGCAGCACTGGCAACAGAGATGGGGGCACTCAAAAAATTTCACAGCTTGTATTCCTGGGGCAATAGGCTTTTACAGGGGGACAGCAGAAGGTGAGGGCTTGCTAAATTACCCCACTATAAATGCCAGGCCTCAGCAGGAGTGATCCAAATATGGGAGCATCTTGCTCCTACTGTGTATAGTGTTTCATATATCAACAGAGATATTGACAGTTCCTAAATCCTTCACACTGGGGACAGCAAACATGAGGCATATGCTCAGTCAAGCAGAAAGAAGCAATCCTAAAGATTAACAGCCAAATCTGGCAGTCCTTCAACACCCATATTCTATCAAACCTCCCATCAAAATCAATACAGTTTTTAAATGGGGACTCAATCATACTATTGCTCAGAGTAAGGGGACAGCTTATTATCACACTCCTGGAGCAGACTAGAGTTGCTGTGAAGGCCCTGATGGCAGTTATTACCTAGAGGTGTGAAGCTCATGTATGTCAAACTCTTGTGCATGCACACTCATTCCTACACTGGCCTCCTCCTATTAGAGTAAAAGCTGGGTATATATCATAAGCCTATGTGCTTACATGCTTGTCCTAAGGGGCAGAGTGCAGGAGGCATCCCTTTTGCCTGTCTTGGGTGTAACATTTAAGACTTTGTTTGATGTAGCTGTACCAGTTGGGTTTGCCCGTGCTCTATTTGTAGCACTATTTGGCTGCAGATTTTCCTACTACGCTGCTACCTGGAGTCCAGGGAAGTGATGCTCAAGACTGATGGTCTTCGTGCTTCCCAGTGCATCCATGCAAAGCACCGTGTGACCTAATTCCAAGGAAGGAAATGCAGGATAAAACCTCTGCTCCCTTCCCTATGCTTCACAGGTCATTTTCCACACATTTGCTCAGGTGAGATGGATTTCCTCTGAATGGCCTGTAACAAAATGCTCTATTCAGAAATTATGTTAATGCACAGTGAATGGGGGTTACCATCATAGACAGTGACTGCCACAGAAATGGTCACAAAGCAGTATTTCAGTGGGAAAAGCAAAAGAGACTTGTTGCAGAACAAGCCCAGGGAGATCAGTGCAGTCAGCACAGAAGGTCCTAGAAGAGCAGCTGCACCTAGTGAGAAGGGGAAAGCTACAGCATTTTTCTAGCCATGCACACCACAGTCTCATATCCTCACTCCTCTAAATTGCCTGGCTAAGAAACTCTTAATTTAATATTCAAAGTTTTGGCTTAGAATAATGTAACTCAGTGGAGAATAGCTGGTTTGGGATATAATCCCTATGAGTGAAATGCAATGGCAGGTGGCAATTTTCAATAAGAAAATTATTTGCACAATTTTGATAGTATCACATTCAAACCTGAAGTAATCCAGACAATGTCAGTTGTTGAGCCAAATTCAGGGATGTTTTCACTTAAACCTTGACTCTGAATACTTCCTGGAAAGATAATATAGCCAGAAAGGCAACCATCTGCTGATGTGCACAGGTAGCTTTGAAAGTGAAATCAGGAGAAAAACATGGACAATAAACAGGAAATGTCAGAGACGTGAGTAGGGCAAGCAAGAGTGACACCCATCTCCCGAGAACATCTCTGTGCTCTCTCACATGCAGCGTGTACGTTCTAGGCGGTTTGCAGCTCCCACATCTGGCCATTATATTCTTTAATGTTTTAGCAGCCAAGTGACCCCATAGGCATCTCTGCCAGCAATTACAAAGCAAGACACTGGCCATCTCCTCCCTCCCTCCCTGCTAGGGACTCAGTGTGTCTAGGACACCTGCTATTCCACCAAGGATAAGGTGGAATCACTGGGCAAAAGCCAGCTGTTATATAACTTTGCTTGCATATTTTCTTTAATGTCCCAAAACATACAGTGCTGGCTTTGCCTCAACAATACAGTAAAAGCATAGGCATCAGCATGTATAATTTAGAGGCTGGGGTTTTGGCCTCCAGGGCCCTGCTTAGATGATGATGATCCACTTGACAGAGTGATTTTTTTCCCTAAATGATTCAGCATATCACATCCCTTTTGTCCTGTTTATTCAAGAAGAAAATACCTAACTGAAATGAATAGCTTGTGGAGGGCGAGCACAGAACAACTGGGTTTGGTTCCCTCACAAGGTAAGTGACTTTGCATGGGGCACGCAGCCCTGCAAGAAGATTGTTTCCAGCCATGCTTATTTTACCCATCATGGCATTGCCCTGCCTTTCTTTCAGGGCTGTAACTGACCCTGTGGCCAATTACAGTATTGCTGCTCTGAGCAGAGGTTGAGATGTGCCCTCCCCAGCCCTGCTGAGTGAATCCACATGTACAGCATCAGGATACAGCAAGAGCCACATGGCTACACCTACCAGCTTTCAACGCAGATGGTTGAAAGGGGGGGTAGGCTTTAAACAGCTGGAGTAGTTCATATACCCTACAGCCTGTTATTTGGCTGTCTCGAGAGAAGAAAGAGCATCTAGATGGCTCCAGGGCATCACGTGAGCTGTTCATACTGTCCAACTTCAGCCCAGGAGCCTTGGTTTTGTCACTCCTGAGCTGATGCATTTCTCACAGCAAGCCCTGTGCCTTGAAGTCCGTGCAGATTGAAACTTTTTCAAGACTCGCACTTCAAGAAAAAATACATTCCTCCCCTTCCTGCCCCCACCCAAAAGACCAATGCAGAAATATTTGTGCTGAGCAGCTTTAAGCATAAAGGTATGTGACCCCAAGCAGCCTCATTTACCACTAAGCAACTTGGCCATTTTGAAGCTGAGGCTCCTGGGAGCGCAGCTTTGGCACTCTATGTTTGCAAATGCTGCTTTCTAGGCTGTGTTTAATAATTCCTGTTAGATGTATCTCCACAGGTGACCCAGATTCAGAAAGCCTCTTTGTTTCAGATTGTTATGCACATATTTAAAGATGGGTTTAATGGCTTTCTCAGATCAGGGCCACATCAAACAATTTTGTTACTGAAGAAGGAATGATTGCCTGCATTTGAAGTAGTTGTGCACGTCACACAAGGCCTGTCAACAAGGTGCAAATTCTTCTAGGGATTCTCTTGGTTGCTGCTTAGCCACTTAAAATGTACATCTGACATAACAAGCTTTTTTTTTTTTTTTTTTGTCTTTTAAAAATCCCTGTCAGAGCAGGCATGCACACTGAAGGCTTCAGCCCATCTCATGTGGTTCCTCATCCCTCGAAAGCAGCAGGATGACGGCACAGCACAGCATCTTCTTTGCATGGCAGCTTGCTCCTCACAGCCATGGAGTCCTCAGCTTTTGTCACATTTCCTACATTTTTAGACAACTGTGCCAGACTGAAGCATGAACTACAAGAACTGGAGGAGGGTTAGCTGTATGCTGTTGCCTTACTATGAATGTAAAGTTGAATCCGGATATTTTACATTCAGCTTACTCTTTGAACTAACTGGATATTTCTTCCTCTCACTACGTGTTCCTTCTGACTATTTTCCACTCTTATACAGTGGACTTGTTACATAGTGATACTGCTGTGCTCCAAATTCTTTCCCTTCATATGATATTTCAACTAGACTTCTTACCTGGCCTTATGCCATTTCGTAACTGTTGCAAGGTGTGGCTAGGAGCCTTTACACATTCCCAAAACTGTACATGTGAAAATCTAAACAGCTAACATTCATGCCAAAATATTGCTCTACCCACAGCTCATCTTTCCAAGGGTGCACTAAGAAAGCTACCAGATATATACTGGTGTGACAACTGGCTGCAGGGTGTGTTTGGCAAAAAGCGTGATCCGTTAGTCAAGTTGAGAAAGGAGGAGCAGAGACTATCAGAACAGAGGGTTTTCACAATTCTGCTAACAATTTGTAAAGTAGCTGAAAGTGTAACTCCACCTTCACAACCTCCATTTATTTTTAATTTTGCAAGTTAACATAAAAAGTGTGCCACAAATAATACCTGATGAGATAAGAGGAACAGACAGGGAAGTCAGGAGGAGGAAAGGATGCGGTTTTGTTCTCCCTTTTTCAAAAGGGTGCAAATGATGCAGAATATGTTCCCTTCTTTGCCAGAAAAGCTTGGACACCACAAGTCCCACATCCCAAGGAAGGAACTGCCATTGGATGGAGCATTTGTCTGCATAACCCTTTTCCCAGTTATAATTTTCATTATATTCAGTTGAACAAATACTCTTCGGGATGAGCCCCAGGCACGTGCTCTAACCAAGAGCCTATGGAATCATCCTTTACATGAAATATTTCAGCAGTCCCAGGTACAAAGTACAGCTGCAATCCCATAAAAAGGGACTGAGTTAATGTTCCAAGTGCATATAGCCTAGTTAGAAAACTCACCTAAAAAAGGGCTCCTACTTAAAGTTTACCAGTTCTGAGTAGGATTTGAACCAGTCTCTTGAATTCAGAGAAGTGTTCTTAGACACTGAGCTACTCGACACACTGTGTGACACGGCATCCTCAGTTTTCTGAATCTCAGTCTTTGTCTCCTTTTACAGATTTTTTTTTTTTTAATCAAACTAAGCCAAATATTGAGGGGGGGGAAAGAAGCAATTTTGTTAAACAGGATAATTAGTCTGTTCTAAACCAATTAAAAAAAAATGGATGTCAAAATAAAAAAAAAATAAAATAAATTACTCATTTGACCCTAACCCATAAGACATTTTTTTAACTCATCATTTTCTACAGTTAAAGTGTTCCGATAAATTTAAAGGTGCAAATTTAACTGTCTAAATCAGCATCCTGATTCTTTGTCTTGGCTACAGAGTTGCTGAAAATGCTGTAACTTCTTTGGAAAATTGGATTAGATTCTGGGACTAATATGTGAATGCAAGTATATAACTAAGCCTGAAAATATTATCCTACAGGAATAAACACAGCATTTGTGTACCTCTTTGCACATTTATTCAAAACAAAACCATTTTCCATGTGCATCTTTTGGCTAACTCAGAATATTCCACAGTCAGAACCTGGGGGGGAATGTGCAGGGAGAGAGGAATGATTATGTTATGGCCATCCTTATGAGTCTTGGGTTCAAAACCACAATCACTTATGCTTATTGATGCCAAGAAGCTTACAAAAGCCATTTCAGATTGTAACAATTCACTGCAAAATTGAAAACATATTTATTTGACTCCACCCCACAACAAGATAATCAAATAAAAACTTCAAATGAACAGCATTAGAAAATGTGATACACAGCCTCTTGCAGTACCATGCAGGAAAGAATGCTGTCCACCCCTGACCTACCCTCAAATATATAACACAGGCAAAACTGAGAGTAACCGGGACATTTTGATCTATCTGTGAGCAGGTCTTAAACTTAAGACTGCAAAGTGAATCTGTGAAGTTGTTCCTAAATAAACTATGGCATTGTATTGAATTGAGCCACATGAGCATGAAGCTAGATGAACTCTACAGAATAACACCAACTGCTTCTTTAATCAATCTCTCCAAAATGCTGCAGTCAGGAACCAGTTTATACTAATCAATGGGTTTGCGATTATTTAAAAATATTGCTATTTCTACTTCAAAGAAAGTGCAGATAAAACAAAATAGTTTTACTTTGTTAAATCACAGTTATTTTTCTGTAATTTACATGCACCGTCTCATTTTATGAAGGAAATTTGAGTTAATATTATTCCCAAAATGTAAGACATAAATCAGGATCTATTCTTGAGAGCAAGACCTAACACATTGATAAGTCTCTTTTCACCTAGAGGCATTCCTTCTCAGTTTTAATAACACAAAAAAGAATGACTACACAGCTACAGAGCAAAGAAGGATATCTTATTGTACATATGAAAAACAGACAAAAGATACTTTAAGGAAAAACTAGTTAAAATGAAAATCTCATACTATTTTCTGCCTTTTTGCAACATATGCCCTTAGCTGGACTATGGAATAAAATAAATATGAATCTTATTTTGTATTATTATACAAGCTTTTATCTCAGGAACTCATAAAGGAGTTCAGCAGTGACCCAATGTCTTTGTGGCATTGGTAAATATTACTGTCCCCAAGAGGCAGAGGGTCACCTTGGGAAACAAACTGGGGCAAAGCATCTCTCCTATATTGAAATGGCCATATCCAGAGAGTAGGTTATAAAAGTGCTTTTACATATCTAGCCATTTTTCCCCAATTTATGTCAAAATGAGAACACTCCATCAGCCGTACAAAAAAACCCCAACAAATACAACAATAATAATAATAACAACAACAATAATAATAACAGTCACACCCTGAGGTAATAATAGTTTTCAACTGTTAGGTTACTTTTGCAACAGTTTTGCTTAAGCTTTTAACCATTTCACTGTAATTTATTATTTTTTGAAGAATCTAAAGATATCTACTGTTCAGTTTTTTTGAGTCTTCTCAAAAAATCCCAGTAATGGATATGGGCAGACCCAGGGTTAGGACAGATCCCTTTTTGCCCTGTAACCTGTGGCTCTCAAGGCCAGCCCCAGCCCCAGATGTGTGGACCCATGCCCAGGGGGAAGGAGCTCTGCGCTGGGTCATGCAGCTTTACAGGAACCTCCTCCACACCTGGAGCAAGAAAGCGAGTGGGTAAGTGAGCCAAAATCATAGAATCATAGAATCATAGAATGGTTTGGATTGGAAGGGACCTCAAAGATCATCTAGTTCCAATCCCCCCGCCTTCAGCAGGGACACCCTCCACTAGATCAGGTTGCTCAAAGCCTCATCCAGCCTGGCCTTAAACACTTCCAGGGAGGGGGCATCAACAACTTCCTTGGGCAACCTGTTCCAGTGTCTGACCACCCTTACAGTAAAGAACTTCTTCCTAATATCTAATCTAAACCTGCCCTCTTTCAGTTTAAACCCATTTCCCCTTGTCTTGTCATTAGTAGCCCTTATGAAAAGTCCCTCCCCAGCTTTCTTGTAGGCCCCCTTCAGGTATTGGAAGGCCACTATGAGATCTCCCCGGAGCCTTCTCTTTTTCAGGCTGAACAGCCCCAACTCTTTCAGCCTGTCTTCATAGGAGAGGTGCTCCAGCCCATTTATTCAAAATGAAGGCAGCGCACATGGAGTGGCGAGTCCTTTGGAGACAGCTACTCCTGTATTTCATGCATCGTCAGGGCTCTTAGAAGGGTTCCTCAATATCCACAAGAATTTTGCTTCAGGGGCTACTGGAGAAGGTAGGAACTGACTCTAATTCACAGCCCTGTTTTATTTTCAATGCTCTGAAAAGAAATTGTAGAGAGTCACACGGTATAAGGCCAAGCACACTTCAACAAATACCTAATCCAACCTCCCACACAATCAAATAATTCCTGATGTGGGTACCTTCCCCTAGCAATACATGAACTGTGCAACTTTCATAACAAGAGCTATATAGTGCTTCTTTTCTTTCAGGAGAGTCTTAAGGCAGACAGGTTGTGGATATAGGCCTCAGAAAGCTCTATGAGGTAATTCTTACTTAAGAAAAAGGTAAAGAAAAAATGCCACCGGGCAGATCACCACTTTGTCACAGTTCACTATTAAATGAGGAAGGAGCAGGAAAGATCAAAATTGCCAAATCAGTCCCCTCCTGCTCCCAGGCAGATGCTTTGTAGCTTCCTTGCACTTTGGCAACCCTTGTATGGCTTGTTATGCTAATAGCTTTTAATTGAATTCTATCAGTGGCAATGCAAGCAAAGCCCTTACTGCGTACAATTGAGTTACTATGCTCTGCAGGTCTTTCAGATGTGACCAGATATAGTATCTTTTCCTGTTGTTCCCATCTGTAAACTTTAGGTTATCCATCAGTGCCAAAGCAGATAGGTCTTTAACGTAGTCTGTGTGGAATCAGATGTTGCTATTTCCTACTAGCCTCAAAGTGACCCCAAAGGGTGGCCAATGGCAGGCAGCCTGCAACTCACTCCACAGAGCACATTTTCATCTCAAACCCCCCAACGCACAAAATACCAAACTAAAGTGTTGCGGGTGTTCAGCCAATTGCCTTCCCACGTTATTGCAGAAACAGGTCAAGTAATACCTTCTCGGGTGTGCTGATACTCTTCTCTCCACCTGCAAACACTGTGTGGGCCCAACGTGCCTGATGCAAAAGACTCCTGTCTGTGAGAGCCTTTGCTGACTAAACCACGGGGCCCAACATGCCTGATGCAAAAGACTCACTTCTGTCTGTGAGAGCCTTTGCTGACTAAACCACACTGCCTGCACCTCTCGGGCTCACACCTCAAACCTGTTCCAGGCTCAATTTCAAACTTCTCAGGTGAGGAAATAGGGAGAATGTAAATCATGCGTTACCTTGGCTCAGAGCATGGGACAAGAATGCCTTTCCTGTAGTTTGAACAGCAGGGCACAGGGAAGGCTGGGCATGCTGCGGGCTTGTCCACCAGCTGAGCCTTGTTTTTCCTTGTGGACACTGACAAACTATGTATGAATTATTCTGGGTTCACTACAACAGAACATAGTCTATCATCCAGCGTATTTGAGTTTATGTTGCAAACATCACCAGCTACATGTAATAAACTAGCAGTTAAAACATTAAAGTACCAGAAAGTCGGTGGGAGCTATTTTCTTAAGACAAGTTCACCTTTTCCAGATTTCAGCTTCAGGCCTGTTTTTGAAAAACTTGGCTTTCATTTCCTCAAAACCTTAGAATGTTGCAGGGCAGAAACAAAACAAAAACTTATGAAAATAATTAAACTAGAGATGGGGGCATATTTTACAGCACACTGAACCATAAGCAAAAAGTGTAAATTAGAGAAAAATAAGAGACTACAGAGTGCTTATTCAGTGAAACCAATGTTTTCCTGGGATCTGAAAAAATTCCTCTAATAATAAATGACAACTCCCACCCCAAAGTAAAGCAATAATTTAAAACTAAATTTACATTGTAATTAGCCTTTCAAAAATGCAAAGAACTTCAATATAGATGTCCATTAATAATCCCACTGCTGTCGGGAAGCCTATTCTACCCACACATGCTACTTAATTAAAAACTGAGTTCCTCATTCAAACAGACTGTTATGAAGAACAGGTGGTTCCTAATTTGAAGATAATGGATAAGTGGATCACAGTAACTTCAGAGCCCCAGATAATCTCATGTAATGTTTTTCTTGTACCTTTGAAGATTTTATTTTAAGCTTAGTTTTATTTTTCTCTTACAGCCATGATGTAGCATATCTATAACAGAATACAGTGCATGTTTGTCTTTTAATAAAATGATACAGATCACTTTCAGAGCCATTAAAACCACTTAAAATGAGCTCAACAGTTAACCTGTAATGTTCTGCATTTTTAATGTGAGCACAGGACTATTGTTCACTCACACACGTACAGCAGATAAGAGCTCGGACATTTGGAAAGTGTTACACCTTTCCTCCTCCTCTCCAGGCTTAAGAAACTTGAATTTCCAAAGACAGACTTGCTAGGATTGCCTTCTCACACAGCAACAAGCCTAAGAAATGTCTTTGAGGTGTACCTAAAGGAAAGATGCAAGGACCGTAGCCTGAATAACCTCTTCCTACACAGACTGGCCATTTGCAAGACAAGCTCCAGTTCCATCAAAAGCCTCTGTGCTGCAGATGATAAAGGTAGTGATGGGAAGGCTGATGTACAGCAAGGGTCTCTAAGGCTGCTTGCAGCTGGAAAGGCCCCTGCTGGTCCGCAGGATATTGAGAGCACCCTCAAAAGAATTGGTAACTTCACCTGGCTGGTGGGAGAGCTTTGTACTGTCAGAGGAGTAGGGGAGGGGAAGAGAAAAGGGTCTGGAAAGAACAGGGATGACCAGCGAGCAAAGAAGTCCATAGTTTTGTGCCAGGCTGCCAGACCTACACTCAGCCAGCACTCTGCTCTGCAGGGACACCCAAGTGGTGGAAAAACCCCACGTAGCCCACTCAGGATGGCTCCCAGTGTTTTGATGGTTCCCTTGCATGTTGTTACAGTGTTGTGTGAAGGCAGGCAGCAAGCTCAGGCCTCGGGCTCTTCAAGTGCTGCTGAGCCAGGCTCCGTCTGAGCTGGCTCTGGACAAAATCACTGAGGATGCCCCTTAATTAATTAGTATTCAATGTAATTAATTAACCACATGCCAGGTTGTCTGTGGGTTGATAATGTTCACGGGCTGCACAATGTTTATAGGGAGCTCTTTGCCTGGCAGTTTACACCTAGAGAGAGCAGAGACACCTGAAGGAATAGGCTAGATTAGAGGAAGATGTTACTGCCACCTGCAAATTTTAAAGCACTTTATGTGATGTTTCACTATCCTCAGTTGACTGCACATGAAATGCTGGAAGAAAGCAAGACAGGGAAGAGCTGTGTCTGGTACTCAGGTTTCCTAACACCCCATTTACCTGATAAAAATTGCTTTGCTTGAGCTGAGGCCTTTTAGTTGTGTAGAATTATTTCTGAGTTTCTGGTGTTGCAGAAAATCAAGTTGCATCTCTGTACAAGGGGATGGCAGTAATAACTTCTAAACTCATTGTATAGGATTTGGATTTCATTGGAAGGCCCAAAAATGAAGAGGAGAAAAGCTGAGACAGCTCCCAGACTTCACCCAGAGAGGCATCATATTTGGCATTTCAGCTGTGCTAACTGCAATGACTAGTTCAAAACAACGAAGCATTTAAAGACAGAGACTATCTATAGCAGAAACAAATGGGTCTTTTATACCCAATTCTAACAATCATTTAAAGAGAAAATATAATCACAGTATAATCAATGGAGTGAGTAATATTTACTGGTTGAGTGATGAATGGCTCTCTCTGGAAGAAAGAGTATTTTTATGTATGACTTCTGGCAGCTAAGGTAGCTGTAAGATGCAGCCTAAAATAAATAGCCATTTTATTTTAAGAAAGCCATATGATTCAAATAGTGCAGGCAAAGACACAGCAACTCACACCTCCACTAAGAGTTTATTCACCAGCCTACTGTTTCTTTTGTTAAACTCTGTTCTACCTCCCACTGTTCCTGGGACAACTTCCATTTTTTAGTAAAACTTTATTACAAGGTTGCTTTTAAGTAGAAAGGACAAAGAGGTTAAACCGTGGTGTTACAGGTTACTACCTACCAGCTGTCAGTGTGCACGATGGCCTTCGAAGTGCAATGAGTACACTAAGTTGCATTGCTTTGCACAGTTCAGGCTAATTTACAATCCTTCAGCATCAGCATGGGCAGGGCTAGTCGTGCACACCCAACAAAGCCCGCAGTTTATAGCAACGACGACTGGTGAAGATGCCATTACTCAGCAGTGTGTCAAAGCCAACTTTACAAGAGTTGATGGTTTTTATGTGATGAGACTATCCCTTATTTCAATTTATTCAGTAGAATATTCAGATAAAATAATTTGTCATATTGAATATAAGGGTGCTCAATCATGTAGCTGTACCTTGAGCAAGTGGAGAACAGATATACTGCAGGAACCACGTGTGTGCGCAATATAGTCAGTCTGCTTGGGCCATGCTGGGATGAAAGGAGATGTTTTCTCTATGCTCTGAGTTAAATGAAAGGCTTTTGGAAGTTTTAAAGGCTGTTTTTTTCTGGGGAGGAAAGGCTGTACTCAGAGGTATTTTTCCTACATATTTACTCTGCAAGCCCCTTGAAGCAGGCACTGTCTGTTACATGTCAAGAACACTGAGGCCTCTACCACCAGCTGAGTCCTGTGTCTAGTTCATGGCCTACACTCTAATTCTATATCATCCATCTTTTGAAAAATCAAATAATCCTCATATTATAGAGCAGTCAGAAGACAGATAAAAATACGACAGTTAATGCTAGTACGGCAGATGTTGTGTATTCAAACTCCACCCTCAAACTATAACCGTATGTTAAAAGAATCAAGAGCAGATTGTCTCTTTTATCTTAAATTAGCTGTATGCCCATCAGGTGATCTCTGTTCTGAGCTTCTTTATTCCTACTCACACTGCTCTCTTCCTCCTAATAGTCAGCCTCATGTTTTTCTCAGTTTTCTTCTTCCTGTTTGTATAGTGTACAACACAATTACTCTAGCTGGAAAGCTCCAATTCAGTTAAGCAGAAATAAGCAAAATCAAATGAGAGGCTTGGGTTTGCAAGACCTCTTAAACATGTTGTGGGGTTTTTTTGTGAATGAAGACATATCTGCCTCTGTCACTCTCCTCTTTCTAAATGGAGCTTGGACATTCTTCTGTAGTGCAAAAGCCTCATGTTCAAGTCCATGCTCTACAACTTTAGTGCAAGCAGTAACCCATTTATTTAAGGAAGTGAAGAGTTCAAAACCTGAGAGAGTAGAAAAGGTGTTTATTTGTTTTTCTTTTTGTCGAGGTCTCCAAACAGTGCTACTAAAGCCTTGGAGAAAAGTTTGTTCATGCAAAATTCATCTGCTCCCTCCCCATCAGCATATTGGTTTATTTAGTAGAAGACAGCACTTCTCCCTACAAGGTTTCTCACTCAAATAGCCAGTTTCTCCCGAACCTCTGGTATGACCAGCCCTAATCTCCCCCTCATACATTTCATTACTTTGCTGACTTTGACCTTGTTGAACACAGGCTATGAGGCCTCCTTGCTCTCCTGTACTTACATTCCTATTAATTCTTCCTTCTCATCATGTCTTTATATACATGTCTCTCTGAGGTCTATGTGCCCCCGTCCAACAGATGTCTGACTTCATGCTCAAACACTACCCTGAACAGAAATGCTTTCTTGAGTAGGGGCCTCATTTTGGAACAGTCCCAAGTTCCAGTCCAACAGGCTCTTTTCTCTCCTTCAGAGCCCTCTTTCATCTAAGTGCTCATTTCATAAAGCTATCTGCAATCAATTTCCTCCTCAATGTCATCTCCACTTCCCCCTTTATTTAAACTATGGCCCTCTTTCTTTGCTTCTGCCAGATTTAGAGTGTAAGCACTGTGACCAACTCTGCATGCCTTGATGGCACTAATAATGTATCATTATATATAATGACATAATCAGAGAAAGTTCAAGAGGCAGTTCAAGCATGGGGAGGCTGGAACCAGGCCATCTTCAGAAGTGTAGAGCCTACCATACAATTTGATATAAAAGGAAAATACATAAATAAACAGTTAAGCTACATGGGGAAAAGGCAAGGGGAAAACCATGATACTAACTTTATATTAACACCATATATACTGTGGGGAGAGAGAAGGGAAAGTGGATCTGAAGTTTCCAATTTCTCCAAGTAGCATTATATCACTGAAGATTTTGTATGAACTATTGTGTAATGGGAAAAGCTTGTGCTTGCAAGATACATTCCAGCAGCAGCCAGCAAGAAAGGCATATTGTGTAGCCTTCACCTTCCCTTGTCAGGTTCCCTGTTATTATTTTAGGAACGCACAATTACAGGCTCACAATTTTCATAGATTTTTGAAAAATGCCCCATTGATTAGATTTTACAAACTGCCCAGAAAAGGAACTCCAGAATTAATGGCAGGCTGACACAGTCTATATTAGTTTGTTCACAGAACCTCTTTGTAACTGTCAGCATGTGGACCCCATGGCTCTAGGATACACTGTCAGTTTCTTAGAAAGATGGAGGAACATTGCCAATTCATTTTTCTCTGTCAAATGTTTCATTTATTATTGAGTCTGTATGCAAGTTAACATCTCTGTCCTGTGCCAGCACTACTGCAACAATAACCATTTTTGTATTTCACTTGCTGGCTAAGTTTGCACTACCCTTGCTCTAGCACAAAGAAGATGTGCATGGCAGTATGCACTTAACAAATGAGCATAATTAGCTAGAAGATGTCTCAGCAGGCTGGTGAGGTAGCAGCACATTAAATTGCCACATAAAACATGAAGCTGAATGACTCCCACACCTGGAGCTGGTGACAAATAAGCTTGACACCATTCAGTTGCTGGTCTCTGAACATGCCAGTTTAAGTTCACTGTGCTAAGGACTGCAAGTTGGGAGAAGCCATGTAGGTGCCCTGCATCCCGGGGCTCCAACTCACCTGCCTGTGGGCAGTTTCCTAAGCAATGGCAAGAGGCTGTCAGGATGTCAGTGAACCCCAAATCTTTGATACAAGGTGCTCCCTTTACCTGTAGCAGATTCAGGAGAGGGGAGAAGACCCAGGTCTTCAGCAATTCCAGCTTAGTTTGGCAACTGCAAACAAACCTCCTTTTGCTGATGATTCAAGGTAAGAGGCTGCAGGGAGCAGTGGCAGCTGGGGGGCCTCAGCGAACCCTGCCACATAGGCAGTGACCTCTGGGTGGAACAGATGACCTGGGGAATAACCATCTTACCCTCTGGTGTACCAGAGTCCCTGTGGTGCTGATGATAATGGAAAATGAAGGTGTAAAAAGAAAGACAATGACTAAGAGCAAGAGAGGTACACCTCTGCTAGCGTAAATCTTGCTAGCAAAGGGAAGGCATTATTTTCTGCCCTTGTGAACATTTCTGGGCTGCTGCACCAGGCTGTATGACTGCCTGCACCATGACTGTGCCTGCAGCACCTACAACTGCAGTTCTGTTTTGCTGGGTAAAGCCAAGCAACAGGAGATTAGTCTAACTGAAAAAAGTCAAAATGAAAAGCTGGACAGGCACTTAAAAATAAGAAAACTGGCAAAACAGGCTCTGGGATCTCTTCATTCTGGTCAAAGACAAAACAGAGGTGAACAGAAACTAAAGCCTGGGCATCTCTGTTTTTTGATTAAGATTTGTGTTTTGCAGGGTAGGGCTGCACCAGTCATTGCAGGTTATTCAGTACATGAAGGGATGTTCATATGACTTCAGTGCTGTCCAACTTGGACAGTTTATTCTAGAAAGTCCACATGATGGAGTTACACCAACATGCCTGCTAAAGTGGGTGGGCCTGTTGGCTCACAGCTATGTCAGATCATTTCCCCGTGATGCTCTGCCCCCAGCTCTGCCACGGGGGAATGAGCTGGATTACACTTCGCATCTTACAGAGTCAATCACATCCACATTTTTGGGTCTTTGTTACAAATGATGTTGTAATAAGCATAAAGAACGCAGCTTGCAGTTTGAGATCCCAGAATGAATTTGCAGTGCTGACAGCTAGAGAAATCATCTCTTGATTTATAATCAGAGGAAATTTGATACAGGAGTCACTGTGAGAGGATAAATGTGTCATTTTTAGAGTCTCTTTGACTATAACCCCACTTTAATTGCAGAAAATACAAAATAAGTGCCAAATGGAAGTATGAGAAGCAATTTTTTCTGTTCATTACTGACACAAAATAAGCCATGAGCTTATCCTTTCAGACTCTGTAAATTCAAAACACCCTCTACTTTTTAAGCCCTATTTCTCTAGAATGAGAAGTAAAACATATCTGCATATTGTTACAGTTATAAAGCTGTAGAAAAAAAAAATCTTTCTTTTCTATAAGTAAGATTGATAGGCATTTTCCACTAAAACTTAATTTGAAATGAGAATATAAATTAAATTTTTTTATGTCTGCCATGCAGTAGGAGCTTGAATACTTTCAATCAGTATGGACATATTTCACACTGTTCAGGGGAGAAAATAGAAGACCACAATATCTAACAATAGTCTTACTAAATAGCAGTCTTTCCAACTATATTTTGGCAAGCGGCTACAGCTTGCAGAAATCAAGTAACCATGGTGTTTAGTCATCTTTACATCCTCTGAGATCAAATGCAGTTTAAATAACCACAGTTAAAACAACTGTCTTTGGAAAAATAGTACACTTCAGGGAACATACCTTTCTTCCAAGACCTTTTTTTTTTAAACAAAAAATTGCTGCTTCTTACCTCTGCAAGGGAATTTAAATGACAGAAACTCTATCTTTGGTAATAAACTTTAAGATGTTATCTTGACTACTCAAGTTTTAGACTTGTTTAGATTTAGAAAACTGGAAAGGTATGGATCAATTAAGAATGAATTAATGTGACATTCCAGGATTAAAGAGATGCTTGGAAACCAACTGCAAAATAATCAGTTTAAAATGTCACAGAAGTTTAAAATGGCTCATAAAAGTACCAGTGGTGAAACTCGGCCTTCAGTAAAGAGATCTTTAAAAGCAACTTCAGTTAGGGCCAGGTTTTCAACCCCAAATGTTTTTACTTCATTTGCCCCAGCCTGAACAGCAGACCTCCAGGGAAAGCAAAATCCTGGAGCTACTGATGCCTCAGCATGGTGTTAAAGGGTATAATCCATCTTTACAGTGGAACAGTTAATGGAAACTATGAATAACTGAATATGTGACTGCAGATCTCCACTCACCTCCAGCTCATGTTGGCTGAGACATCAGAGTCTCGCTTTCCACCCTTCTGCCCTTCTACCTGGTCCCTTGAGACAGGATTCAGCAAACATGGGACTGTTGCCTCTTTAACATGAAACTTTTTCAAATTACTTTGAACTTCAAAATTACAGAAAACCTACACTTCATATGTTTGTTCTCCAACATGCTCTGAGCATTCCTTTCCTCCCCACTTCAACTCATCTTTTACAAGCTCGTTTTCAAGGAAGCTCTGACTCTGAAAATATACATGCACATTTGCACCCTGAGCACTGCAGATAGTCTCACTAAGGCCAAAACCATCAGTTAACCATACATGCTCTTTCTTCCCTCCTCCCAACTCGTCACTTCCCACTTGTCTCTACTCCACTTTCCTTCCTGACAGTCTAAGAGGGGGCTTTAAACTGTTAAGTCTTCAGGATATAAATTATATCATCTTGCGTGTTTGTACATTGCCAAGCACAGGAATAGTAACTGCTCGCCTTTGCTGGCAATCCTATGACACCTTTAGTAAAAGGGTGGAAGCTCGGGAGGTCTAATTAAATATCAGTGTGGGTGATCACATTCTGCTTTCCTAAATTCCTTCTGCTTAACTACATTTCTCCCGTAGTTACAACCTGATACAATATTTCTCTTCACTTCCCACTCCAGCACGCTGTGTAGCGTGACTGTGTGCTTTTAAACAGCTGATGCAGTCCTCCCCAGCCCTCCACTTCATCAGTGGCTAACGCATCTTCTGTCTATATAGTTTGTAATGCGAAACACATCTCTGCGTGTCTGTATAACTGCGTGTGAGAGAAATGGAGTATTTTATTAATATGTATTTCTTTAAAACATGGAATAAGACACTGATTCTTAAACTATACTCCACGGAGCACTTGCGGATGGCCCATTACGAGCTGGTATGTCACATGGTGCTCATTTGCTCCTTGTTTCCAGCTGCTAAATTGCACTGTGACACTGTTAAATATAAGTTAAATACTTTCCTAATGTTACTTAAGCAAGTAAATTGCTTCCATTGCCTGAAGGAAACTCTGCAATTGCAAACATGGGAGGAAAGGAAGGGAAGGGACATCAACAAGAATCTCTCCGGTTAATGTGATCTGTCTGGTTAATGTGATCCACACCACGGCAGATTCCTGCTCTCAGAAAAACTACCCTGCTCTAGCAGCACGTTAGGTGCTCTTCTGGGCCGGGTCCCGCTAGCAAAGCTGTGTTTTGGGCCAGACCTCTGAAACGTGCCAGTTGGTTTCTTTGCCTTTTATCAGACATCCAAAGCTTTTCAGATGCTTGGCATAATCATAATCAAGTCTCTTCAGGGGAAGGGATCAAGATTGTGAGCCATGGACTGAGGTACACAAAGTGATGGGTCATCTGCAAACCTCGGGATAGGGTGGAGGGGGATCTACAGCAACACTCTACAAGGACAAAAGTCTCCTGTTAGAGCAGCTTGTGGAGCTGAAGCCAGAGGCTGTGCCCAGTGCCTAGAAAGCAAGGTATGATATTGCAGCCTCTTGTATCACAGAACTTAATAATACATTTGTTAACAAATCTCAGCATTTCCAGAACTTCTGCCACAGTCCATATGCCATTTATTTTATTTTTCTTTATCTCCCTTTTTTTTTTTTCTCTCTCTCTCTTTTTTTTTTTTTTTTTTTTTTAAGGAAACAAACAGAAAATAAAATTAGACTTGTGATTCATGCTCTGCTTAGGTTGCTGTTACCCTAAGGATAGCAGGGGAAAATGCCAACTAAAAATGTAGTAAGTGAAAGCACTTTCTACACACACTTATCTTCTCCCCTTCCATTTATATAAGGACTAGTTGGAGGCAGAAAATAAGGGACTTACTGCTACCATCCAGCCTATTATCTTTGGCCCCAACCTACTCCCATTATCAACAGGGAGTTTCTACCATTGTGGGCATAAGGCTCTGCAAACAGCATCTTTGTTATGGAACTGTACAAACACACATGCATGCACACAGTCAGCATGGACATGCCAGGGCAGCCAGGCTGTGTGCTCGTGTGCCACATGTGCTTGGGCAGCACACAGCAGATTTGATAGCTTTGGGCAGGCTTGTGCTGCTCTCTGCTTGCTTTAGCATCAAAACATGTAATAGGCTGCTCAGACCAGCTGTAGAAATTGTTGATTTTAGCTTTCTATGTCTAAGTGAGCAGCTGGGGTTTGTGTCCTGTTACAGAACAAGGACCACAGATCAGTAACACGAATATTTGAAGCTTGTACACTTCCACTCTCATTATGGTGTTTGTCACAAAGATGAATTAATGTTGTGCCATTTTCAGTTCTCATTACAATCTTTGTCATGAGATGAAATATTAGACTCTTAAAGTCTCTATGAATCATAGCAGCATGCTCTACTATGTTGACCTTTTAAATATTCTGTGTTTGGACTGGCTGGCATTTCCTCTTCTCTTCCTCTGCAATAGCCACGTTAAACTTGTGGGCAGGCTGCACTGGGCTTACCAATGAAAATGCAGAATACTGATGAAGTCAGAATTGCATAGGCATGTCTGTATTTTGGGCAATTTATTACAGAATTTCAATTCTAGTTACCATGCAAAAGAGGGACACTGAAAAAATGGGCCCATGGAAATCCTTACTTGCTGCTTCTGTAAAACACTCACACATACACAGGCTCAATTAAAAGAGAGTTACTAACTCCTGAATAGTTGTAATGAAAAAGACAAAATTAAATGCTTAAACAATATACCAACACTACATATAGGAAAGCTGTCGCAGCTTCCAGCTGCCAAAGCAGAGCCAAGCGCCACTGCCTGTAGCCCTGGAGACTGGTTTACAGAAGTTCCCTTAACAGAAAAAAATGCACCGACTTCCTCACCCACTCACACAGATAAAAGCTGAGATCCTCCTCCACCTGCAGGACTGGCAATGCTACCTTGGGGCTCACACAAGGCCCTTCCAACTCTGCAGCAACGATTTTTATTTAAAATCCAAACATGCAGCTCAGTGCAGCGCTAGCTATGAAATAATTCTTTCCCCTTGAGCAAGCTGTGCCAGTGTTTTCCATGTTTTGTGGTAACAGACCTGAACATATAAACAACCTCACGGCACACTCCGAGTTAGTCAGCACCAGTCAGTAAGAGCCCCCCTACGAGAAGACACTGCAGAAAGGAATATTTCTAATTTAAAATGCTTGTAAGTGCTAGAGACATTTAAAGCATTAATCAGCAATTAATACAAATAAGAAACTCAATCTCTTACATCATTAATACTAATTATGCTTTATAGTTGCATTTTCTGAGTACGATGACAGGGAACATACATATGGAGGAGGCTGCTTGACAGAGGTGCAGAAGTGGGAGGCAGCTAAATTGAAGGAGAAAGCAGAGCATCAGACATGTTTTAAAAGGCCCTTGGTTTCCTTGAGCAGGGGAAGGCATTTCTAAAAAAGCTGGAACCGGGTCCATAGAAAGTTCAGGAGCTCAGGTGGAAGTGCCGGTCAGTGTGGATGTCTCAGGTGCTGGGCAGCCACTCCTGACGCACAGTGGTCTGCGTTTGCTGTGGGACAGCTGCTGTGGCTGTGGGGGTTTGCCACCTGTGGGACTCAGACCCAGGGTGTTTCCAGTTGGATACCAAGCATTGTAGCAATTTTGGGGAAAGCTGAGTTCAGCTTCTGCCACAAGGAATGTGACTGGTGAATTTGAGGACATCAGTGATGATGCCGAGGGTAACTGAACAGAAACTGGGCCAATATTTTCACATCCTGACTCTTTAGCAATGGATTTCCTGTCCTGCATGGTGAACTTCATCAAACAAATACAAGTCCCTGTAGAAAGAGCTGCTGCCTTTCTCTGAAAAGGTGGGGATTTTATCTCTCAGTATGTTTACACGTGAAATGATGACTAGGATAAGGACTGCCGGAAAAATCAACTTGGCATTAATGTACTCTCTGACAAGTTTACTGTATCCAGAGAATCAGGAGGCAATTTCTACCTAAAGCAAACAAAACAGACACTAAAGTTTGCATTTATGCCATTTTCTCAGATTAGGACTACTACTAAGCATGTACTGTCACACCTTCATGTTGTTATGTGCTCTCATTTTACACCTTGTACTTCCCATGAAGTCATTAAGTACTCCTGCGCTGGTCTGGTGCACCACATGACATACAACTTCTAAGCAA
The DNA here is from genome assembly GCF_000700745.2 of Antrostomus carolinensis. Taxonomy (NCBI): domain Eukaryota; kingdom Metazoa; phylum Chordata; class Aves; order Caprimulgiformes; family Caprimulgidae; genus Antrostomus; species Antrostomus carolinensis. The sequence continues at coordinate 38,579 of NW_010287507.1, forward strand.
GAATGAGAAGGTCCAGGGCTTAATTATGATATTCATAAAACCTCAGCATACCAGTCAAAGGGAATCTGAACTGTGCTTATGACAAATGCTTTCTGTCTGGTTTCCCTGCTGCTTCCTTTGGCCTGGCTCCAGCTGCTCATCCTGTCAGGAGCGGACTTCATTCAGAAAAGCCAGCAAAAGCTGGAGAAGTCATTAGACAGGTTCTCTGTGTCCTGCCCAGTATTGTGCTGAATTATACTTGTGAGGCTACAGAGGCATTTAGCTTTATTTATTTTAGTCCAACAGGGAAGCCAGTTCTGACCTGGATTAGCAGTGGCAGAGCACCTTCACTATAAGCTCTCGAAAGATGGCCCTATACAAACATATTTCAAGTTCACATCTTGTTTCTGGCCTCCCTGTGCAAAGGGAAGACACTCTTTGCATCACAAATAAATACTAAAGAACAACACAAAAACAAGAAAGACTTTTTGCCAATCAGTAGAACGCAGCTAGCCCAGCTAAGAGGGAAGGAGAAAGGGAGCTTAACACATCTCACTGTTAGCAAATACTGTGTTCAGTAGTGATGACCTGAAGAACATCTCTCGTGCACACAGACTCTGTCCTGCACCAGCACTATGCTTACTCCTCCGTGCTACAATAGGGCTGCCAGCTCAGTGAAGAGCCAGCGCCAGGACAGCTGCACAGATTCACCCTGTGGTGCCCTGTGCTGAAGCCCCACAAAGGCCATGCATAGTGCTCCCTCACAGAAAGTAAAAGCCATCATCCCACAGTGCAGCTGTGCTCTGCTGCTGGCAGTGGCCCTGCAGAAGACTGTGAGCATTTCAGCCTCAGAGAAATTCTGTACATAGCTTTAGGCAATGGACATCATGCTGGCAAGAAGTAGCAAGGCTTCTTATTCTTGGCTCTGTCACTGACCTGCTGTGTGACCTCGGGCAAATCACTTCACTTCTGTGTGCCTCTTCCACTTTTTGACTTTCATCTGTCTTGTCTGTTTGACTGCAAGCTTTGGGAGGGGGATCATCTCTTACGATGAGTATGCAGCACCAACCACAGGAGAGCTTTAATCTCTGTTGAGACTCTGAGGTACAGTACAAAACCTACAGCTATTCTGTAGTCCATGCTGTCTATGTTAGCACTTTGCACAAAAGTGTTGCAGAGTGGTCAAAATGGGCCACTACTCCAAGATCTGCCATGTCAGCCCTTCTCCAGTCATCCAGCATGTACCCTGGCACTCTGTCTACAAAGTAGGCAAGACATGCCACCTAGCAGACCTTCTGTATTTTCATTTTGATTGCTGATTTTACATGAAAAGTGAGATTATGAATGGGGCTGCTTTGCCTTGAAGATATACTCTGAATGTCCTTTTATACAAGGGAAAAGGGAACAGACATGCTTTAAGAAGGCTGCTTCTTCTGCATATAACAATGCAAAGTGCCCAAGAAATTGAACTTTTATGATCATATTTCTTAAAAATTACTGCTAACAAATGCATGAGGAACAGTGTTATTCTTGTTAATGTGATGAAAACACCCCACATTTACAAGGTACAGTATAGATACACAGGCCAAGGGAAGATCTGACTGGTAGATACCCTCATGGGCCAGGGTTTCATTGGCTGTAGAAGATGTACACTCACCACAAGTACAGTTCTGACCATAAATAAGAGTGAATGGATGCCTCTGTGTGCATGTATGTATATAGACAGAGAAGAAACAAGAGAGAGAGCAAGACTGAAGACAACGTGCCAAAAGAGAAGTAAAAAAGAGGGATCCCACAGGCAGAAGAATCTCCTGGATTTTTTAAATACAACATTCCTTGCAGAAGCATTGTTAAAATCCCATAATCCTTAAGCATTCATCTATACTTAGCCTTTCTTCAAGTTTTCTAGAACAAAGAACGTGGTATATCTCCTGAAAATACTCCTTTATGATCTGGAGCTGAATGAAAGATCAAGCTGTCCTCAGGCAGCTTGGATCAGCCCCATGATACCTATAACACTCACCCTGAAGAAACTCCCAGTAAGTCATAACTTTCTCCTCTGTTACTGCATGGTTTGTGGAATTTCCATAGAAAGTACCCTTGTTCAAACTGTAAAGCAGTTTTAGGCTTTGGTAGAACCTTTAAAGAACAGCTGTCAGCCAAGACAGCAGCTCATGTTATCACACAGCACAATGTTCTGCACCGTTATGATTTTGCAAGATGTGCTGCTTCGTGTTGTCCCATTTATGAAGGTGCTTTCAGGCTTTCTCTCCCTCTGTTGTGACAGCTTTTGTCTTTGCACCACTGGTGCAAAACTAAAGAGATCTCTGAACGAGGGAGCAGTTTTGTTCTCCTGCAACAGAGAGATATGCCAGACTTTTTGGTTGAAAAATAAAATATAGACATGTTTTTGAATCCCCTTTTGTTTTTCCTAAGTTTTACAACCTTACTTATCTGTAAATAAAATCATCACATGTATTTTTTTCATAGCACACTGCATAAATACAACTTCATGCATCTGGGAAGCTGACAGCTGCCCTATGAGATAGAGTGTGACAGTTTAAAATCAAGGAATCAATCACTGAGATGTAGCGCCTGGATGCTGTTTCCACCAGGATGTATTGCAGGATCCAGGAGCTTGCTATTTGAGATATGCCATCATAACTCTGATAGATTAAAGCACCACATCCAGGAAACAATTGTGCAAGAAAAAAATGGTGTCATAGATCTGCCAGGTTACAGCACAGACTCCAGGAGCCAACCAGGGGAAGGCAGGGCTGTATCTCTGCTCCCAGAAGCAGCCAGAGCAGCCTGATGACAGTTCTGTTCTCAAACAGCCCCATTATGACCTAATTAGCATACATGAATTGCAGATTTAAAGCATTAAAGTGATGTACAAATCATTAATTTTTTGTCAAATCCATGTCAGCCTTGTGTATGCCTTCCTATTTTAATGTTGCATGACAGTGAAAAGAAGTCTAATCCTCTGTATATAAAGAGGAGAGATTTGGTGCTGCTGATATAATGAGATCGATTTAAACACTGGATGTTTTGCAGCTTTGAGTGTTTCTGCTCAGAGAAGAAAAAAATGCCACATTTGTCCCATTAGGGTTAATTGTGAAAGGATGTAAATATATTCAAAGCCCCAAGGGCAGTTCTACATGTTGTCTGTATGAAAGAGAAGATATAAAACTTGTTTTCCATCAAAACTTCTTTTTAGTTTTGCGACAAATAAAAAGAACCACATGCTCATACAAGATGGACCTGGTTTTCAGAAGAGATGAGCACTCAGAAAAATCAAACCCTCCATCTGAAAACCAAGTCTGAGCCATAATCTCAGGAACAGCATAACAAAAAAAAAATCAAACAAATATCAAAATCAAACTCACATGGACTCGAATGCATGAAGAGACTCCTTGCAAAAAGGGAGGACGACTACATTAGAGTGGGACTTCCTAACTATTTGTGCTGTGTGGTGTCAGTGGGAACCCTAGATATCACATGCAGGCTGTGGATGTGTGCCTCCTTGAGCCACCACAACTGTTAGTTCGTGTTTCAGAATGAGTCTCCACCTGCTCTGGACTCATGGGATGACTACTTGCTTACTATGCTATTTCATATCCTCCCCTTGATTTCCTTCCTTGGCTTTAAAAGAGCTCTTGCATCTTACACTTAGAACAGATGATATAGCCCCTGTTCTGAGCTGAGAACACCATTCAACACTGTTGGGCAAACCCTCCTGCCACCTGATGAAATTGTGACCTAAGTCCCCTTTCAAGGAGCCAATTATTCCTCCACAACAAGTGGCATTTCACAGGCATGACCAAACAGCACATTTCCATCAAACAGGCTTGCATATTAGACTGACTGAAATCCAGATGCATGAACAGACAGGTCTTCTTTGACTCTTTGCTCCATCTCTCACACAGCCTGGCCTGGGGACTGATTGAATTCCAGGGGGTTGCACAGGTGGTAGGTAAGAGGAGTAGTCTTGGGAGCTATGTTCAAGTATTTTATGCATCAAAAGAAAATTGCATTGGTGGCATAATTCTGACAAAGCACAGAACTCCGGATGCTGGCTGGGATTTTCATAAAAGATAATATAATTAGGCACCCAGTTCCAATTTATTTTCCATGTGTACTGGAATCCTCACTCCTACTCCCCTTTAAAATCACCTACAATCCCAAACCAGCAGGTTTGGTCAAGGTGTATGTGTGGGTCTTTGTTTTAGATCTGTGTGTTTCTGCAGTTGACAGCACTCCTGGGCAGATGATTTCTCTTACAGTTCACTAGAATGACTTTCCCAGCAGCAAATAATCAGCAGTGTAGCTCATCTTTTCTGACAGGAGTTGAGCACAGAGATGGCTCTCCTCAGGCTAGCAAAAAAAGGATATAGAGGAATGAAAGTGTCATTAAGAAATGTGTTGAATTGCGAGGCAGCCTGTGTCAGTTCCACACCTGGACAAATGCTCAGCACTTACCTCTTGAGTGTTACTTCGGTAGCTCAGATGTCTGTCCACTGGTCTGCTATCCCTGCCTGACTTGTGTAGAGGCTTCAGGCTAGTTTCATTGTCCTTGTATTCTGTAAACATAAAGAAATCAACCCATAATTTAAATACACCATTATCTTTCTGCACAGAAATGCTGGACATTTACAAAAAAGATGAGAATAGATTTCAAGGGCACACCCCCATATTCATCTACATGGCAAAAACCCAAATCAGCTTTGTTCAGAGCCAGATAATTTTCCAACCATCATGGCAGCAGCCAAAGGAGATGTATGAGGATGGAGGAAGCTGATGTAGGTTAAAGATAGCTTTGGGATTAACATGCTGGACTGGGTTTAAGAAACAGAGACAGCAGACAAATTCATTAATTATTGTTTTCAATAATTTAGAAGTCACAAAGAGAAGATGTCCTCTGTGGACTTGGGAAAAGTCTTGATGAGTTGATAAGGAATCAGCCATCAGCACATGGGGATACCCACATTTTATTCATTTTTTTCTGATGTCTTAAAACTTGTGGTGTGTGTGTTACAGTGAGAGTTGGGCACTCTCAGAATAAGAGTATTAGCAGCTTTGGGGTAATAGGAATAGAGCAGGTGAAATGCTACACTAGGAACCAGGAATGGGAGGGAAACCTTTGGATTTCATTTTCCCTTCAAATTTTGCCAGAATTTGGGGAGCCCCTGAATACAGTGCATACCTCTTTCCATGTTTGCTGTACAAGAAGGGTTGTTAGAAAAATAGCTAGTAAAACAGAGAGCATTTTTGGTAAGTGATGTGTTTTACAGAAAAATGTTTAGAGTTTATTCAAAGTGAAAGATTTTATTTTGTATAGGAGCACTCTCTGCCTGTGACATTGATGTGTTCTGGTTCATTTGCAGTCTGCACACTGGTACTGTGTTTTAAAGTGAAAGGGGAAAATGGAAATTGCACAAATTCAGAGACTGTAGGGAGAGCAAAGGCCATCTCTGAGCAGAGCCAGCACTCAGCGGTAAGTAGAACTCCAAGAGCTGAAACTAAAGAAGTCTCAAGGTCCTCATGAAATTAATCCCTATGCAAAGGGGCCAGGCAACCAGGCAAATGTTTTTGTGAGAGCCTTCCTGCAGCCCTCAAGGGACTCTAGGAGCATGTAAGGCTTGTTCTGGCCTTCTTTCACAACCTGCAGTCCAGGGAAATACAGTTGTGGGGACTGTCTCCCTGAAGAGACAACAGCTTTGAAGTGGATTGGCAGAATGCAAATGAACTTCTGAGCCACACAGACCCAGCTTTGGCCTTACTCCTGCTGCTAAGGACAAGCTGCTTGGCCTCCGCACAGCAGCTGCTTGCTGAATTCCCTGCCATGCTCATCATTTTCTTCTCTGCGCTTGCGCACGCAGAGCACTGTACAGGAACCAGCCATGTAACCTGACGGAGCAGCTGCAAAGCCTTTCAGCTGCTTGGATTCCAGGTCTGACCTGCACCTATTCCAAAATCTCTGTGCTAAGATGGCTCCTCGTCTGGCAGGTCCTGAGTTCAGGATCTCATGGAGCTATGGGAGCAGGATCTGAACAAAGGGTCCCCTCATTAAGCAGCAAAATAAGCCAGCTCCAGGGACATGTTTAATTTCATTAGCTTGATGGTTGATGCAATACCTCCTGCAGCAATTGATATGTTGATCTTGTCCCTGTGCTCTTGTATGAAAGAGAGGAGCATAAGATCTCCATTTCATCCCAGAGCTCAGACAAGCTAGCTCTACGCTGCACTCTGTTAGTGATCTTGAAAAGGCATTATTTATAAAAAAAAGTAGCTTTCTGGGATGCTGTTCAATCCATGCCCATTATCCATGCAAATTCCTCAAGCTGTATCAAGTTAGATAGCTGCTGGTGTCATAGCTGGAAAACCAACCAACCTGCAGAAATCTTTGCTTAGTTCTTTACTGGGCACAATGAGGTCAGGATTAGTCAGTCAAGGCATTGGATTAGCACTATTGGTAGCCATGGCAATTTCCGTTTGTGTGACAATCCATGTCACCTTTCCCATTAAAATTCAGCTTAAAATATCTATGAGAACCCTACAGTCCTCTGGATTCCAGGAATATCACATTGCATCATTCAAGCTAGAATAAATCCAAACACACCTGAAGCTTTATTCAAATAAGCTGAAACCACAGTAAGTCCAACTAAAGAAGAAAAGCATTAAAAGCCTGAGAAACGGGCTGTGTGCATTCTAATTCTGCTCTGGATCTTGCCATAATGAATTACATTTCTAATTCTTTTAGTTCCTTTAAACAAATAAGGGAATTGTTACCTTTGATTTCTGCTCACTCGGTAGTTAAGCCTGGAAGACCAAGTTTTCACCTGAAGAGAGGTGAAAATTTCTAGCAAGGTCGTCTCTGTGGCTGCTAAAGATGCTGCACACACCTGTTGAGGAACTGAAGGCTTGCTGTACAAGGCCATAGCACTGACCCTGGCAGCCCAGCTTGCTCATACCCAATTCTGAGTTCTACATTCAATTTTTCAGATATAAATCAGGATTTTCCTCACCTGAAGCCTGTCAAGTTCCTCCTCATTGTGCATAGTCACCAACTAATTATTATAACTGTGCTGCCAAAATTACTGTCACAGGAGTGGTATTTAGACAAACTGAGCTTGCTGACTGTTAACAGCTTAAGTATGGAAATGGAACAGGAGATTACTTCCTTCTGCCCAGCCTCCAGTCCTCCACTCCCTGCTTACTGACCTCCAGCTGAAGGGCTGTAACAGGCAGCTGGAACACACTTACATCTTGAACTGTCACAGTGGTTTGCAGCTGGCCGTGCATGCCTGCAGCCTGTTACAGTCAATGCCAGCTAGAGACAAAAATCATGAATTCGTGCTCCTGTGCTTCCCATTGGGAATTACTGCCCTCGCTCACTGTCAAAGGCCTCTGCTTCTGAGCCCTGCCCAGTCAAAGGATCTCTATTTTGAAATGCACCAAGTACCTTCTGCTACAGCTCTACACACAGTAGCTTCATTAAAAGCTTGGAAACAAACTAATAGGATTGGCTTGATCAAAGTGTGTAATAAGCAAACAAGGCAACAGGCATTTTTATTCCATTATTTGGTGTGTCTCAACATCCCAGTTTTCTACACTGGGCCTCTCTTAAGGAAGCAAGTGTTCAGCATGGCAAATTTTTCTGTGTAGAGGTGCACCCATTAAAATCTAGACTAAAGTTATACATTTGTTATCTGCTCCTGAGTTATATCTGAGGTCAGCAGAGGGGAAGGCCTAAAAGAAGAACTTTTCACACTGTTCCCTCCCGCTTCTGAAACCCTTCTGTTCAGAAGATGTTGGATTATAGCATTCAGAAATGCAATACATCCATTAAAATAAAATAAAATAAAATAAAATAAAATAAAATAAAATCTGGCATAAAAAGATATCTGTGCAGATGAGTACTGAAATGATTTAACACCTAAGCTGGGCACTCCTTTTTCCATGGCAAGGAATCAAAAGATACTAAGGATCTGCAAATACTGCTGCAGCCACTCAGCCCTTTGGAAAACCACACCACTTTTGCCTGGGCACCTGAGAGCCAGGAACACCTCAACCTGAAGCAAGTAAGGGTGTCCCACTTTGAAAAAGCTGCAAGTGCCCCCGTCATTCCTAGAAACTATGGCAGATTTACTCCTAGATGTGAAATCACAAATAAACCTGTTGGGTTTTCAGATGTGTCAACACACAGCCCCACTCACTGCTCATGCACAGCCTGCATCTTCCACGCTGAAAGTTGCTCTTGGTTTGTGCCTTGAAATTCACTTTGCTGACGCTGTGTCAATAGCCAGCCTTCACTTCTACCAGCTGAACAATTCATCATGTTGTGCAATTGTACATAAAGCCCCTCTTCTCCAGATCTTGGGCTAAGATGATTTTTGTAGTTCTGTTGCGAGAAAAGTCTTACACTCAACTATAAGCTAAATAAAACAATTTTCTTGCCATCAAATATTTAAACCCATTGTGCTGGCATGGAATCAAAGGGAAGGAATGAACTACGGCTGAGAAAAAAAGGGAAAACCAAAAATCTTTATTCTACAGATACTTCCATCAATAACTTAAATTATGCAGCTGTCTTCCAATAGATCAGGCTCACAAACAGCACAGCTCTCAGATGCAGAGAGAACCTGATGAGAACACATTCATTTGAAGATATAATTTCTTTGTACATTCTCAGATATTTTCTGAAGCCTGGGACTGTCTGAACCACTGTGAGAGGTTACAGAACTGTGAACAGTTTTTCTCAAATTGCATCTGAGGTAGTGGGGGAGTTGCTATGTTATGTACTCAAATGAAAGCCTTTTCTGAAACTGAGCTCAAGTGAACTGCAAATTCAAATCAGCAGGGTGCCAGTGCCCTCTGTGCTTGTTGTCTGTGTCTTTAAGAACACAGAGTCAAAGACTTCCAGCAGAGACTAGGAACATCATCTTCTCACTGCCTCCTGCACTAGCAAGGGATGGTGCCTAGTTGAAAACCTGTGCCTGACTCCACAGGACACGGAGACCCTCTCCAGACACCTGACCTCCCTCCTCCAACGCAGCCGCGTCTGCCGCCCACGGCCCTGGTGCACGGTGCTGTCAGCACCCAGCAGCACAGGGGCTGCGCCCTGGCTCTGCAGCCAAATGTCGTTGGCAGGAGTCAGGGGTAGCTCCCACCTGCGGCGAGGCCACGATGTGCCGAGTCACCTGGACGCCTGGTCTAGGAAGACGCCGGCCAGCAGCCATCGCTGGGCCAACAAAGAATTGAGAGGTACATGGAGGACTAATGGGACTTGTCTCCTTTCTTGGACCCCATCTTCCCGCTCTTTAAGGACAGGGGTAGGTCTAGTGGCTCTTGACCACAGGAAAATTCTGACAAGTGATGTGCAGGGTTGGCTCACCTCTGTCCTCAGGTGCTGTTTAGCTGTGTTTTAAAAACTGTGAGCACAGCAGAGACCACACCAGGTGCATCTACATGGTTAAATGCACATTAATGAGGCCTACCTATGTCCATTCAGAAGCCACTGGGACACATTAGCTCAAGTTCTCAAGCTGTTCAACAACCACGATGCCTGAGGGTTTTTTCTCTGCACTGTGCCAACCAAGGGACAAAAAGAAAGAGCAGCAAATATCATAGGTCTTCTAAAACCATTGCAAAGGCTGAGAATACGATGGGGGAATATAGATGCAACTCAGACACAGAGGTGAGGGGATGAAAGAAAACTCATGGGTTTGTTTTATCTGAGAAATTAATGTTGGACATACAAAATTGCACACTGCTTCTGAGTTTAGCCATACGACTTGGAAGCTTTTTTTAGTGATGCCATATGCACAGTCTGAAAAAGAAAGGACTGGCAAAGCTACAGGAATAGTGTTTATTTTCTTGTGCAGGGGGTGGGGGGGCATCCTTAGATATTTTTAATGGACCTGGTAAATTATGTATACTGAAAATGGACAGGACACTATATGCATGGTCTTAATTTGAAGTATCTGTTGAGGCTTCATATTTACAGAAAGCTTTAGTTACTTGTTTAGGGAGAAATTAGTTTGTTTAAAAGGACATGAGAAGATCTCACCTATCACCATATATAGACTGAAACTGTCCAGAGCCAGCTTCACTGGCAAACTCCTTTTGGCTATTACACCCTGCTTTGGTGACACAAGACAGATATAAGAGTTTATGGTTGCTTTGTGTAATCAGAACAGCACCAGAGCCCTGTGCACAGGCCAGTGAATCTGGCATTCAGTGCATACAAAATAATGCTTGGAAAATAATTTTACAAATTATAAACTATGCAAAACTATCTTCTTCTTGGCATTATTAATATCTGTGTAGTTATCAGACTGCAAATATCAAATCAGCAGCACTTTATGAAAATAGAGTGTATATATCAATGTACATTGTGTATAATTGGTGCCATTTGAGATGATGAAGTGCTACTAACTGATCTTCATAAAATAATACTTTGCATTTATATAGTGCCTTACATCTGAGGTCTCAGAGCACTTTGCAAACATTACTGAATTAACTCTCTCTGAGCCCTCTGAGTTAGCTGTTGCTCTCCTTAGTTTACAGATGTGGAAAGCAAAGGCAAAGAAAGATGAAGACCATATGAAGAAACTGGAGCTCTAAGGGCAGGCACTTCCTGCCCTGTAAAAAACCCCACAATCTTTCTTTTTTGAACAGAAGCTGTAAGCTTTCAGCAGCTCTGAAAATCAAGCTACTTTAGTTGCTCTTTTGGATGCAAATGCCCAATTTAGCTTAAATGATTCCTTCAAAATCCTCCAGGAAATGTGTAGGAGAACTGACAAAAAGGATCCAGAAAGCTTGGCTCAGGGCCCTGTGCCTTGGCTGAGAGACTATTCTCTGCATACCACCTGACCACTGCGACCACAGCTTGTGAAACCTTGCTTATGCTTTCTCCCCTTCCCACAGCTTCCAGGAAAAAAAAGGAAAAAAGCCGAAAAAGACCTCTGCAGCTTGCCAGAGCAGTGCTGGATCCACTTCAAGGGCACAGGAACCCAGGACCTATGGCAATAAGGCGAGGTAGATGATAGTCCCAACTTCAGCAGATTTCTGAGGAACTTCTGAAATCAGATCAAGCCTAATTATTTAATATGGCTAAAAATTCTCTCTGACGAAATGATCAGACAGATCTGGGATGGTCTGACAGAACAAGGCCAGACACCTGCTTGGTGGCTCTGAGGATGGGTATGGGACGAGCAGCTGGAGGAGAGCTGGAGTGGCACCAAGCCCTTAATCTGGGTAAAATGCAGCCAAGGCAGCACATTCAGCTTCACAAAGAAATTGGGACTTTGCCTTCAGGGCTGCATTCAGACAGACATCAATGTCCCGACTTGATGCCTCCTACTCCCTATCATACAGTGCCTTACTCAGATCATTGGAGGCTTTTGAGAGCTGTTGCACTCTCTCATCAAACTGGGTCAAGGACATAAAGCAACGCTCAGACACAGAATATAGTCCTGAGACTTTGAGGAGGACCGTGGCTGGATCCTCCCCTCTCTCCTGCACTTGCCATGACTGCTGACAGCTGATTCCCCCCACGTTCTGCAAGAGGAGACCTCTGTTCTGGGAGTGTGCAGTCTCTGGACAGGGCTTGAAGGCATGCAGAGAGGCCAGCAGGCAGAGGGACGCTGATCAGCCTCCAAAGGAAAGTGCCAGATGCATCCCTTGGTGAATGGCAGTTGCCGCTAATTTGCAGTGCTGCACGGGCACGTCAGCCTCAGTAAGGAATGATCCCCTCCTCACCAGGGTAAAGATAAATGATGTCGCTCCAGAAAGAGCATGTACACTCACGTGGGAATCGAGGAATAAATGTCAATAAAATGAATGATAAAAAATAGTAGAGTAATATTACTTGACATGTTCCTTTCTACCTTGCACTAGGTACACAGCCTGCCATTGCATTTTTTCATGGGACCTAACGCACTGATCTGTGTTTAGTCTCTGATTAGTGATTTTGGCTTGTGTTTTGTGTTTTTTTCTCTATCTCCCCTCTACTGTCCTTTTTTTTAAAAAAAGACAATTCATTCTTTCCCTTGTTTCTCAATTTATTGTTTGAAAGAAAAATTTACTAAGCAAACGTGAAATGCATCAGAATGCTTTGCAGAGCTGCCAAGAGGTCAAAGGTCTGGAATAAAAATGATGTTGAAACAATAATTAATTAGCTGACATTCTCTTAGAAAATTTGCTTTGGGAAAAGCTATGGTAAATCTAGACAACAGACAAAGTGACAGAAAAATGAGTAATGAGGGGAAAAAGGATAGGAAGAAAGAAAATCCGTACGGGTAGATTTATTCACTTTTGAAAATGATCCGATCTTTCTCAGCCATTGTCCTGGCCCCTAAACAAAAATCTTCTCCAATAAATAATTTCAAGCTGTTTCCAGTGACTAAGCCACAAAGTGTTCCATCCTGAATAAATTCTATTTACTACATGCAAAACTGATTAACATACTTCCAATGCATTTATAGGACTTCTGGTCCGCAGAGGCCATCTGTTTAGGGGAACTTCTGGAACAGCAGTGTCATCTCTACAGTAGGACTACCAAGAGGCCTGAAATCACCATACTCTATACACAACTGTATAGATGACTCGGGAGCTGCTTGAGCAAAAAAGAATTTGTGCAACTCATTGGGCAAATATGTAATCTCTGCCTCCATAGGGAACCTTCTTAATCCCTTTGTCCTAAATCACCTGTTACTTTAGGACATATTCCTAAACCCTGTCTGGAAACAGCATGTGCTGAAGCTCTGTGGGAATGCATTTGCCCTCCATGCTGCTTTCCTTGGCAACCTACCTCACCTAACTTCATACCCTGCGCACTCCTACTAGGACACGCTGGCAGGTTCTTGTGATCAGTAAACGTATTGGGGTCAAAAAGAGAGAAATCGTGTTCATCCTTTAACTGTTCACTGATTTGGGATTAATTTCCCATGAAATCCCTGCAGACAGACCATAGATACAGAGGCTGTACTTCTCAAGGCAGAAAAAAGTCCAGGCCTACTAAGGTTTGGACATTGCTCTTCTCAGTGATGTCCAACAGTAGGACAAGGGGCAATGGGTGCAAGCTGGAGAACAAGGGGCCATGTAAACATAAAGAAAAACTTTTTCACTGTGAGAGTGACAGGCCACTGGGACAGGCTGCCCAGAGAGGTTGTGGAGTCTCTTTCTCTGGAGACATTCAAAACCCACCTGGACACGTTCCTGTGTGACCTACTGTAGGTGATCCTGCTCTGGCAGGGAGGTTGGACTAGATGATCGTTTGAGGTCCCTTCCAATCCTTAACGTTCTGTGATTCTGTGTGATTCTGTGTGATTCTGTGAAGGTTCCTGCCTCAGAGATCTGTCCAGACCTTTATGGTTTATATAGTGATCAACCAGGACTTGAGAGCACCAGAGGGAAGGGAAACAAAGGACAGGACCATCAGTCTGAGTGCTTATCCCAGGTTATTTTGAAAGTCCCTAACTGTGTATCCTCTACAACAGCATGCTGTTCATTGCCTAGCCTGAAACCAGAGAGGAATGGGAGAAGTGTACAGGAGCCTTGCGATGACAGTACCCTCTACGGTCCCAAGGCTGAACTACAAATGACCAGCTGGTAAGCAACAGGCAGACAGCAGCCAGCAGTAGAGAATGAGTTTTTGAGTATTGGTGGATGCGTGCTTGTCTGTGCCTAGGAAACTATTCAAGATCATGTTTTCCCCCTGCCAAGGAAAGCAGAGGAGTCCCATGACTGGTCTGGCTTCAGCCTATTCAAATCCCCCAGCTTTCCTTGGAAGTGGAAAGCTCAGCAGCTGTTTGAGAGATCCTCAGGATGCATGACCAACATGCTTATTTATAAACTTCCTCCTATGCTTTGTGACATCAAATAGATGCAATAAACACTGTTCTGTGGAAGAAAAGCAAGGAATAGATACACTTGGACAACAGTCTGCGTGGATATACAAAAACTTGCTGTGATTTGGAAGCTTAGATGTGCCCTAACATACCACAAGTATTAAGCTGCAGGTATTAGGGAAATCACATCTGTCTGTGTTGCACAGCTGAATTAGCTAGGCTGGCCTCCTTATCCAATAAACAGGCAGCTTTCATGTATTTCTCAGATTTATGCATGTGGTGATACTTAGAAGCAAGTTGTCAAAAGCATTTTTTTCCAAAGGTGGTGTTTAGAGCTAATACAAAGTACATAGGGGAAAAAATAATCCAGATTTTGTAGGTCTAAAGGATGAGATTTGCAAAGCTGCTTCAGGACTTTCTGACATCCTGTTCCTATTCAGGATGAAAGTATGAATTGGAAAATACAGCAAGGGCTTGAACTTCTTTAGATTAGGGGGATGATCCCCCATCTTAGCTTAAAGAAGATTCCTGCATAAGACAAGGGGAGTTCTGTATGGATTAGGGTTGCAGACCCGGGCTGACAGGTTGGTTGCATACAAATGCTTTTAGATTTTGATACCCTCAGTAGGGCAACTGCAGCTCTTCTATCCCTCTCCCCATTCAGATTCCCCAAAGAAGCCTGTTTTCACCTGAGTAAATATTCTACTCCTGTCTTTATTTTTACACATGAGCATTCCACTTTGTGCTAGAAGCACGCTACGGTAGCAGTTCTCTGGGGATGCTGCTTTAATAGATTCACAAGGTTGACTTGTTTAAGTGGGATTTCATTGTATTACACAGAGGATTTTTTCCTAAGGATGTGATTATTCCAGGACTGATCCTACTGCTGTGATATGACCACTTTTGGCACTGTGCATGCAAGGCATGGGATTAGTCCTCTGGCACCGTATAAAATGACTTAGACATGTTGTCTTACTTATTAGCATGTGGTATTGCAGATCATTTTACAAAGGCAACAGCTGCAACCATTACTCCTACAGTTATGTCATAATTTAGTATGTCAAACACCTCTATATAGTGCAGGCAAGAGGAACATTTATTCGTCTCACTTGTCAATACATTTATTTCCATCCTAGGCTTTTCCTTTTTGCAGCAGTAAAACAACCCACTCTCCATACAGCTAGCTTTGCTAGGAGCTGATGAGAGCAGGCAGAAGGAAAGGCACAAAAGGAAAGGTACTCGGGAGCTGTGGAGATGAGCACATTGCAAGACCCTGTACAGAACGGATTCTACAAACTAACCTTCTGAGCACTGTTGCTATCACTGCCCTGACAAGTCAGCTATTCCGTGTATGCCACTATCACCTATCACTGCCACAATTACCACAATCATTTGCCACTGACTTCAGTTTCAGGGGCCCCGGATCTCTGAGTATCCAGCTCTGCACAGAGCCTGGGGAAGGACTGAGCAGAGGCTGCATGCTCAGTCCTTCAGAGGGTACCCCTGCCTGCAGCTGGGCTCCACAGACAGCTAATTCTGAACCATGGTATGTCACCCCAAGGGAAAACAGCTCCAGCATCTGCAAACCTTGACTTGCTCCTGGCAGGATGGCTGCCATTCAAACAGGAACAGCGTATTCAGACACAACGGGTGTCCTCTGGATCATAGGCACCTCTTTGGGGCTCCAAATACACTGGATGAGTGCAGGGACACGAGCTAGTCGCTTCTGGCATTTGGACCCTACCCTTAGCCCTTCTCACATCACCTTCTGTCCCACAGCACAAACTACCCAGGACACAGGCTTGCTGAGTGAAAGAAAACCAGCTGGTAAAAGAAGCCTAAGATGATACTTTTCTTCAGTTTCTCTTCAAGTAATAATATTGCATGTAGAGTCACAAGTTCAGTGTGGCCCAGCTGGGCACAGGGCTGACATGAGATCATCTTGAGGAATGGGAGGTGGATACAAAGGTGTCCTCTGCCCTTCTATAAATTCAGATTCCTGCAGGAGGTTGGAGGCAACCTCTGTGCAAGTTCATGCTGCCTCGTCCCTCTGCAGCAGGCTGGTTCCACCTCAGTTCCAGCTCTTCATGACCCTCTCCCCACTGATGATGACCAGGGCACAAAGCTCAGCCAGATGAGCTTTCTGTGTGAGCACACCTTAGTCTACATTGGGAAAATGAGCTGTTCCCAGTGTAACACATGTTAAAGCCTTCACCAAGGCAGTCCATTTTGGCCTAAATGGGCAAGGATCATTCACAGAAGACACCCACCAGCAGACCCAAGGAGGTGGACTGTGTCAGAGCAGTCAGCAAGTACAGAAGCTGATGCCCACCTTACTTATTTTTTCTAGACTAGATCTGGACCACAGATGGAATCTTGGCAGCAAGAAGCATCTTACTCCAGTGCTTCATGGGCTGCTGTTTGCTTCAAGGCATTTTCTTTGTAGGTTCAAGGGCCTCTAAGTATCTAAAGGCCACCCCTTGCTCTACACACAAGTAAATGGGATCCCTAAGATCCACCTCTGCGAAAAGAGGAAAGTTCCATTTGTACAGACTGTGGAGGGCACACCCTCAACGCCTGTTAGTTACCTCCCCTTTGGAAGTAAGTTAGAGCAGTAGTTATGTTAAAATCAGGCCTGGGACCCCAGTGATGCAAGTGTAAGCCTTTAGCTAATTTTGTGGTGAACACACACCAACACACGTGTGTGCATGACTGTGGTGCCCTTTATGCATCTTGGCCACTGTGACACCTTGGCTTGTAGTCTTACCCACGCTTTTGTCTCATGGAGGTTCTTGTGGGGCTGGGCCAAGAGATTAACTTCATCCAGTCCTCTCTGTAGGCAGTTCATGCCAAAGCTGCTCTCTTTCAGCAGGTATTGCCCCTGCACAAGGGAAAACCCCTTACAGGAGAAGAAGAGCCAGAGGTAGGATAGAAGGATGCTAGCACTGACCTCCGTGGGGGCCCGGCACAGTTGAGAGAAAGTTCTGGAAATGATCTGTCAGCATTTTTCTTTTCCTGTAAGGGATCTCTGGCGAGAAGGCATGGGGTCCCTGCCCCAGCTCTGAGAGACACTCTCTTGCCTGTGCTCTGGAAGCACTTGAAGGCCAGGTGAATTTATTTGCTATTGCATCATTTTTCCTTGCAGATCTGACAGCTCATAATACCTCTGGTGCCTGACAGCCCCACTCTTCTCCAATTGATAAATAATCTCTTTCTGATCTGAGCAACCAAGGAACATCTTGAGCCTGTCACACTGGAGAAGATCCATCAGTCTTTCGTGCCACAAGTGAGGTGTTTGAAAAATGCTGTTTGTGCAACCATTCTGGGGTATTAATTCCTGGCATCCCACTTGTATTTTGATTGTTTCTCAAAGAACGACAACATATTTTAACTCTTTGCAAATGAAGCAGAGTTCTGTTGTTATGGGAACTCAAGTTCTAAAAATAATGTAAAGAAAAGACCACCTTTAATTGGTATCACAAGAAGTTGTTATGGTAACTGGAATTTAAAAAGTAACTAGGTTAAACTCCATTTCTTTTTATCCAGAGCTTTGCATAAACAAATTCTGATTAAAATATCAGGTTTAATTTAATCAGTTAATTAATGTCACTAAATGTCATTTATCTTATAACTCTCATTTATATTCAGTACAAAATTACCTAACTTGCTGAGCTCTAACTATTCAGCCATCAATCTGGTATTCTGGAATAGGATGACTGTAGGATGAGTGTACAATTTATTCTTGGTCATGGAGTGGTTAAAATTGAAGGCAGTGCTTTTATATCAGGGGCCTGGTTTTTCCCTCAGCAGCACGGGTGTAATGCCATCGGGCAATCTGGATGGCAAGGGTGCGCTATATGAATGAAGGCGCATGCTCTGCTCACTTCTGTATCTCTCCAAAGCAAGTATCTTTCAAATCCTTCTCTACTGTCTGTCTCACTTCTCCTCACAGCGTCCAGACTTTCTACCTTTGCACCCTCTCCCCCCAGGCTGTCTCACCTTTCTGCCCAAATCACTCTCTCCTCCCTCCTCTGTCAGAACTGGCAAATCATTTCCTAACCCCCTAATTCGGCAGTGACATTTCCTCCACCACGGGTGTGTTTTTCTTTTTCAAGAGCTGCTTGTCTCTCCATTGCACAATCTCTGACATTTGCATCAGTTGCACCTCCCTTGCTCGCTCCTGTTCTCTTTGAATGTCCCAGATTGTCCCACAAGCACTTCCAGTGCACCTCCAGTTACTGCAGCCAAGCCCAGCCCTCTGCGTATTTCACTGGCAGGTTCCTCTGCAACTTTCTTTTACCTTTTCCACCAAATTTAATTTCCTTGTCCTTGCTATCCACAATCTGAACTGCATAGCTCCTGCTTACCTCTCAATTCTCTGCTCATTTTTTTCACAGATTAATAGAGTGAAAGGCCAGGAAAGTTTCATTATGACCATTTAGCTTCACAGGCCGCAGAATTTCATCTGAGAATTCCATGTTGAACCTGTGACTTCTCTTTGAATGATTAGCATGTCTTTCACAAAGGCACCTAGCCTTGATTAAAAGACTGCAACTAATGGAGAACCCACTACATCCCTAGATGGCCTGACCTAAATATTTAACCCTCTCCGTTAAAAATAAATGCATCATATCTTTCATGCCAATGTGGCTAGCCTCAGCTCACAGCCCTTGGACCTCTCTATGGACTTTAACATTTAAACAGTTCACCTCAAGGGAAAATATTACCACAGGTCAGCTTCCCACTGGTAATCACCCCTATTCACGCTCTTACCTACAGCAAACTACAATAATGGTGAGATGATTTATTAGGAGAGCCTGTCTCTCAAGGTAAGAGGGGTAAACACACACTTGCAGAGAGGGGACAAACAGCTCCTGAAGAGCAGCTGGTATAGGGTAATCTAATTTTCCTGTTCCCTTGTCTGTATGCCTTCCTTTCTGCTGCAGTTTCTTTCACAATAGAAGATTAGCATTAGAAACTTTCTCACAATATTGATGCTTAAACATCTCAGTCAAATTACTTCTTAATCTTCTTTTGGGTAATCTAGAAAAGACTTGTAGGAGATTTTTAAGTCTTTCATTGCAAGGCAGAATTTCTAGGGCCAGGAAACATTCTTTCAGTTGTTTCTGTACTGCTTTTCCAATTTTCTGCATCCTTTCTGGATGTCTGAGCATGAGCACTGGACACAGAATTCAGCAGATCCCTCAGCAATCCCGTATCAAGAAGTGACATCATTCCTTCCCAAGCCCTACTAAGTCCTTTTGTTTTCTTGCCCATGGATTGCATCAGCCTCTGTAGCATGAGCTTCTCACTGGGAATTCAAATTCATTTGTTATCCAAAATAGCCTCCACATCCTTTCCAGAATTTCTGCTTTCTAGTTCTCAGTCCAAAACTGAAAATATAACGTGCATTCTTGGTTTGTGTATATGTGACCTTCCCACACCAGCTTTCTAAAAGAATCCAGTTTACCAAGCAATCCAGATCTTGCCGTAGGAATGCTCTGTCCGTTTTAGCATCACTTACCATGCCAGAGATGTTTATTCAATCTGCAGAGTTTACCAGCAGTGCCACCTTCTTCCACCTCAGTTGTAACTTCTTTTGCATTTGCCTCCAAGCTTTCAACCTTGCCTTCTTCTCTGCTCTTAAATCTCTAGCTTTCTAAAGCATAGCTCCGAAGCAACAAATCCCCAAAAGCACCAAGTCTGCCTCCAGAGCAGTGCAAGCAGATCATAAGACTGAAGAATCCCCATTAAAAAAGAAAACCCAGAAATTACCAGAAATTAGGGAAGCACACAGAAACCGCCCTAGTGAACCACAGAGCATCCCAGTGTACCCCATCCACTCTTTAATCAGCGCTTGGCTATTGTCTAAACTGTTTGAGTAAGGTCCCTGTGTTGCAAAGCTTCTTGCATACAGTTAATACCATCAGCATATTATTATAAATCATACTAACAGCAAATGTACATGCAGTATGTGGCTTGTAAGCACAAGCATGCAAAGAGCTATGAATCAATCTATTTGCCTTTTTTGATGTACTGTAACCAATCCATAAACCAATTGTGGAGAGGATTGTGTTTTGTTCTCATGAAATGGAAAACTCTCCAAGTGCGAGTGGTTTCATATCAAACGCTTCTCCAAAAATTAAGCTTTTAATTTAATCAACATGAGTTTAAAAAAAAATAATAAATCTTTATCCTTCACAGCTGCCAGATAGAGAGAAACTGATTTTACTTTACATCTTAAAAAAAATAACGAAACAAACAAAAAACTACCTTGTCTTCCTTTTAAATGTTTGATTACCATCCACAAAACAATGTGCTGTAACTGTCCTGCTTAGCTCCCTCACTGAAACTGATATTTCTAAATTCTGCTCCCAGCTAATATTGGTTCTAATATTTTGCTTTCCCTGCATGTATGTTCTTCAGCTGATATGAATGGTGTTACCTGCTTATACTGAGAGTAGAATATTATAACTGATGACATTCACTGAATAGCTGAGAGGAGGATGTTAACAACTAAAGTCCTACAATTTTACACACCAAGCATTATTTATCGTTATTGTGGACTTTATGGAGAAGCCACATCTCTTGTGCCCCTCTTAAAAATTGACCTCGAATCTTTAGTCACTGGATTTATGGGGAGGAGATTTCTGTGTGAAATGACAGGAAAAGAGTCGCCAAATATTACTGGTGAACATCAAATGAGTAAATAGCTTTGGAAAATCACAGAGGTATGAGGTACATATGAACCTGACAGGCAGGACTCCAGTACCCACAGAAGCAGTTTGCTGACCCAGGGCCCTCACTGAAATCTTTTACTTACAGATATTATGTGTCTGTTCTTATCAGAGTGCAGAAATAGTTACTATACATTTTTCCCATGTAGGAGAGGTTTGAAGCCCTGGCCCAGCCAGAGATTGTTACATCAGAAAAATATTTGGAAGCATAGATCCAACTGAATGAAGCTGCAGCTAGGCCAAGCTTGTGTACAGCCACTGAAGTTACCAGGGGCACAACAGCTGGAGGACAGGCAGGGGAAGCCAGAAATTGCTCAGCTGAATCCTCTCCAGACCATGTTTGACACGTTATTTATCTTCTTCTTTTACAGGTCTCTCTTGCCAAGGAAGTGGGGAGAGAAGTATAGCTCAAAGAGCTGTTTACTTTCCTGTTGAATGAGCAATTTTGAATGAACAAGATCAGTCTACAAGGATGAAAACGTAACCCTGTTTTGTTTAAACAAATAAAAAGATAAGAAATTAGGTCAGCTCTTCAAAAGTTTTTCTACCACCAGGAGATGCAATGGGGCTTAATTCCTTCTGTTAGTCACTCCCTGCTCAGGAGGGGACTTTCTATCAGCCACCACACCAAGAACCTCCACATCAGACAGGCAATATCTTCAGAAGTGACATGCACAGACATCTGTGTGGCTGCAGCATTCACAGACAACTCACAGTCTCTGAGCACTTTTCAAACCAGCTGGATGATGGCACAAAATCCCTTCCCTGTGCTATCACCTGCTGTGCATTAGTGGGCATGTGGGATAAGGACCAGCCAAGCTTCAGGCCTCTCTGCCCATAACCCATTCCCTCTCCAGGGCCAAATACACCCTGCAAACTCAACGCCTGAGGCAGTGCTAGAGATTCAACCTGAACGTGTGCGCTGGGAGAAGCCAGTGGGTGCACTGGGAATGTGACTTACACTGGGACCCCAAAAGGTGTCTAGAAAGTGCATAGTATATCAGATATTGCAATATCTAATAATAATAATCCATGTGAATATATTGCAACCAGGTGTTCCAGATTATTCTTTCACAAAATATCAAGGTTAAAAAGATTCAATTGTGCTGTAATTGGGCTTCCAGATTCCCAGGGAACCAGCCAGTCCTCACTGAACATGGCAGCCCTACTCAGGCCATTCTGCCCAGTAATAGATTTTGAATTTGAATGTATTCTGTTGAGAACACATTTGCGAAGTTCAAGGCAGACAGAGAGCAGCTCCTGGGCATACACTAGAAGTGCATGTGCTGGCTTTCCCAGGCCCAAAGCAATCCTAGAGCAAACTTCCCTGCAAAATGGACTCTAGATTCCTTCCAGATTTGGGTTAAACTAATCTGTCTCTTCCTTTGCTACACTGGCAATTTCCAGACAGCTCCCAACCCAATTGCATATGATGTCTGAAGACATCTTGTATTTACAAGGAGTACTGTAAGCAAGAGAAGCATGAAGTTACATAAAGGATTTTCACTCCTTCAGAAATGAATAATGAGCAAGATGAGCTGCCCAACAGAAAGAATTGACCTTGATTCAGTGGATTAATTTGCTTGATAGCATGAAATAAGACAATTTAAGGGAAATTAGACTTAATATAAAACATTTGTCTTCAGACACGGTTAAACAATAACACGGAAGGGTACAACAGTCAATACAGTGTAGAGAGGTTTAGACTGTAATACAGCAGCCATCTCAAAAAAAAGGTTTGATGCCAAATACTGTGTATATATTTTCTCTTATCACAACACAGTTGCTATATTGCTAGTGGGTAGCTATACAACCTTGTTATAGAGAGGCAGATTGACAAACATACTTGCTTCTGCTTATTATTTTACCTAACCTATTAATAGCAATTTCTTTAGAGTAGCACCCAGGAAGACAGGTCATGGACCAGCTCACTATTTTGCAAGGTGCTACACAAACACAGACTACAAAGACTGCCCTCAGAGAATTTACAGTCTGATGTCTCTTCTTGCTCTGCCATGATGTACTACATCTGATGGGGAATGTCCAGAGAACCTTTTCATTTCTTCTCAGTATGTTTCTTTGAAAATGCTACTGCTGCTTTTTTCATTGTTGTATTATGAGGGACAAATCTCTGTGAGTCACAGCTCTTCTCACCTTTTCTGAGTCACTTTTCTTTTTGCTTTGTACCTGCTCTATCACTTGGTCAGAGGACGACACTCTCTGACTGGCTTGCATACACAAGGTGGTGGAAATAAAGCTCTGGGGTCTCCAGTGATGTGCAAGTTCCCATTCCCCCGCACGGATAGGTGATCTGAATCCATAACTAGCCCTGGCAGCAATGGGTGACAGATTGCCTTGAGCACAATTTTACCACGGTCCACAGTGCTGCTAACACTGTAAGCTGCTCTTTGGCCGCTGCAAGCATGGTAGAACTGCCAGCATGCCTCCTCCTGTGGAGATTAAGTCAGGAGACAAATCACCATGGGTGGGCTCTAATACACTGCCTACATTTTTAAAAGTCCTGCTACCTAGCAAGTGGTTGTCCCTGGGCATATCACCAGCAATATTTATGTACGGATGGACACGCTCCCCATAAATATTGTTCACGGTTAAGTGGGTAAATGTTAGAAATAATAATAAAGAAATCTATACGAAAGGATGACTCAACCTAATCACATTTCTGATGACTGGGACTCAGCATCTCAGCAAAATGGCTCTGTGATGGCTCACAGAGTGAGAAGGAACAAGAAAGAAACTACACTGCGTTCCTCCTAGCCCTAGCTCGTATCCAGCGCTTCAGCAGCAGGCGAGTTCCCGGCCATGCACTGTGCCAAGGGCTGGCTTCAGGAAGGACTTACACCATGCCCAGGAGAGCTAACAAGACAGTTGAGATGACTATGACAGTCAAGAGAGCAGGCCTTGAATGGGAAGAGATATCACCCTTGGCTCCTATGATGAACATCTTGTTTCAACGCAGTTACAGAGAAAGCAGGTGGTGGCTTTCTGCCTGCAGCCCACATACCCTGTGTTACCCATGGTGGCCTGGGGAAGCTGCTCAGAGAAGGAGAGCTGCAGGCTTGGTTCTTTCTGTTCCCCAGACACTCAATGACTGCCACAAAAGCATGTGTTACACGGCCCTTGATTGCTACCAGGGAGGACATCCTGCTTGGGAGCAGCCAGTCCTTCACAGCAACCTGGACCTTGACTCCAGGTGGTAGGGATTTCTTTTGACTCACCTGGCCCTCTGCATGCCAAACACCTACTGCCCTGGGGCTTACATCTCAGCACACCTCAGCACTGTGGAAAGGGGGCAAGCCTCTTCTTCTGGGACTTAGAAAGGGGCAGGGGGTGTAAGCATAGACCCCTCCCTCCAATGCTAAATGAAACTAGTCCCCAGTTCCATCCTAGTCAGACAGGGAGGCAGCAGAGGGATGTGACCCAGGCTTGGAGAGGGTTAAGAACAACTGACCTACGGCTGCTACTGGCTGCGCTTTGCTCTCCCAGCTGGCAGAACACAGTCAGCAAAGAGATTTTTAAACTTCATTTTCTCTGTCTACAGGTGCCTGTCTTCCAGTATTAGTCTAGGGAACTGCACACCAATTACCTCATATATTCACTGAAAGTGCAGTACAATGCAACTTATTGTTATATAGTGTCCTTGATAGAAAGCCCCATGAAATGCTTGACAGTACTATTGGGTCCATAAAAGTGTGCGTGGTCATGAATACATGTGAGGGTTCAGTCCCTTGCTCTTGATTCCTGTTCTCTGCTGGAAACTACTCTCTTACAAGTCTCAATTTCAACACTGAGAGGAGGTGGAGGAAGGGAATATCACAGCTCTGTGCCACTGTCTGCAAATGTATGAGGATACCAAAGGGCCATCTTGTTAGACATGAAACAAATGGACCCAAGGGACACACATAGACATGTAAATACAGAGGCATGAACACTGACCCATAGCTGACCACTGGTGAATGGCCTGACCCTCTGCACCATTAGGGCTACCAAAGTGAGGAGTTGTGCACTCATTGCTGCAGCAGAAGGGACCGGATTTTCCATGGCAGCAATTTGGCTCAGCCACACATACTGTACACAAGCAGCTTAATCTAATCTTTGCAGCACTTGGCAAATGATGATCATAATGTCATATCATGAATCACCTGTTTTCTCCCACACCAGGCCCACAGAAAAAAATGAGATTTTGCTTTCCAAAGTTCAAATGATTTGTAACCATTTGACTAAACGCATTTCTAAAAAAACACAATAAAATGTCAGTGTTGTGGTTCTATCATGAGGCAGCTGGGGCTGGATTCAAACAGCCAGCTGCAATGATAAAGACAAATTTAGTTGCCTAATGCAGCATCTATGCTCAAAAAATCTGTTAGAGATTCATGGTGTGCCTGACTTTCAGGGCTGTTGGTTTTGGAGCTTCTGTACAGTCAGTGGAGAGGGACAGGTATGAAAACTAATAGGCCATCGGAGGATCCTGGGGTGCATGGAGGATTGCTCCTCAGCACAGAAAAAGGAGCCCACCAAGGAGAGGCCACCCCATTACCAAGAAGTCATCCGTGCCAGGGGACACCTCTGGCGAGTAGGAGAAGTCAGGACAAGGCAGGGGAACGTGTTGCCCCTTCCCACCCACTGATCAGCTCCCCTACCTCATCCTAGCCATAAAGTTTAAAAGGATCCAGCAGGTGACATCTTGCAGCTTCCGAGGGGCAGCTTCCACTCTGGGTCTTTCAGAAACCATTCAAGGCCCAAGGAAGGAGGTCAGCCAAAGTAAATCTTTCTGTTGCCGTTAGTATGGCTGCAATAACACCCATATGCTGCAGCTCACACCCAGGGATTTTCCTCAGGTTTGTAGGAATATTTTTCAGAATGAGACAGGTGAATATTTTAGAAAAGTATCCAAATACTTTGATTTCTTCTTAGTAGGCTCTTATCCCTTACAACCCTTGAAGCTTCTTTGCAATAACCAACACACAGACAAAAAAATCCCACACTTAATTAGGCCTGATTTTCATTAAAGCCCTATAGAAATTCAAAAAAGAAAAGAAAGAAAAGATAAGAAAACTAGAACCTCAAAAATTTGCCCATAATTAAACTTCACACATTATTATCCACTCAAATAGGCAGTCATCTCTCAAATGTTTTAACAAGCACTTGTTAATGAGCTACATTGCAGAGCACTGACAAATCTAAAGAAGAATGATCTGATGCCATTTAAAAATAAATCAGAAGTCACTTTGTTAGGTGGTGCCCTGGCTAGTGCTGGGAGACCTTGGTGCTAGGAGATGTCCAGAGAGAGGATCTGTCTTGAGGATCTTATAAAATCTGAACCCTGCAAAGCATCAGCTGTGCTTCAGTGAGTGGGAGGTGCAGAAGGGAAGGGCTAACTGATGTATTAGCAGTTCTAGCATAAAAAAATTTGGTGAAAATATTTTCAGGCTGACATTAGATATGAAACATTGGTGAGTTGAAGAGTGGAAGAAATTTTGCTTTGGGTTGAATGAAAATTCTAATCTGTACATTGTGTAAACAAGTTCAAAATAAAATGTAAGTTTGAAAGCAAAGATGTCATGTTGATAACTGAAAATCAAAATGTTTTATTAGGAAAAAAGACCAAATTGACACAATTGGAGTTCAGGGGATTTTTTTTTTTTTTCAAATACAGCTAGTAAAACCAAGATTTATTTGAAAATTATCTTGGTGCTATGATATCAGGTCACGTAATGCTCACCCCGAGTCCTGGGTGGCTCCAGTCTAGAGCTGATATCTCTGCATCTGAGGGGATGGGAGACTAACCATATCACTGTGCTCCTGGAGAGCTTTTCTTCTGCTATGCTTGGTCCTGCCCAGTGCCATCACAGTGTTGTTTGAGTAGCTTGGGGATGGTTTGCTGGGGGCTGAAACCCTCTCACTTGTTTCTGTGGCTGCTGAGAGTGGTCAGTTCTCAGCTGATCAACCCACTCAACTTCAGCATGAAAAAAGCAAGGTTAGCCTCTAATACCTATCCAGTGCCCTTTAATTTCGCTTGTCTGGTGCTGATAATTGGAAAATTAGTATTACACAGGCAGGAGAGGATGGTTGCAGTGCGTTGGATATAATCAGCATCCCTGTGCATGTCCAAGTTAGTCTTGTCTTATTTTAATTCTGGTAGTATTTCTGTTTAGAGCCAACTCATTACAGGCATCTATTCAAAGGCTAGAGACTACATCCAAAATGAAAGTAGAAAAAAATAGCATAATGTGCTGGCTTTTCACCTTCTTCTGCTTCTTTCCCCACCAAATTAACAGCAAAGACCTTTTAAAGCACCTTCCGTGGGCATCTTGTTCTCAAAACTGCCTTGCTGGTGAGAATCAGTCCCTGAGTGTGGCTGCACTGAGGTGAGTCCCAGTGCCAGATCGATAGCTGGCAGGCTCCTGGGCAAAGGAGCTGACAGCAGCGTTGCAACCTGCTGCTTGGAGCACTCAGCATCCCAATTCTCTGCTGCCCACGACCGTGGGGAGGGAATATGGGGCACAGCACAGTGGATTTCTCTCTTCCTCCATTTCTGGCCCCGCCTTGTTTATACGTGCTGCGGTTCAACAAGCATTTAAAAATGTCCAGGAGCAGTAAAAGCAAAGGAAGGAGGGAGAATTATATCCTGTCTGTCTCTATTTTATAATGTATTTATGTGGGAATGGGAGGGGGGGACCTGGGGCATCACGTATCTGTTTTGAAATACTTTATTTTTTTTTCCATAAACAGAAAGCCTTCAGAGGGAGAATGCTAAGCAGAACAGAGAAATGACACACCATTTATCCAGGTTTTGTTAAGTAATGAGCTAGATTCCTCAGTGATCAATCTCTCCCCTTCAATTAACAGCAATAAATTCCTCATAAAATATTCTAAACAATGCTGGGCTTTCTTCTTGCTTTACATTATTTATGCAGCATGTTTGTTATTCTTGTCCTTACAGCAACTTTATATATTGTGTCTTGTTTCTCAGCCAGAAAAACAAGTTGCCCCTGCAGAATGATCTCAGCAGTGTTATCTCTGCCCGCCTGATCCCTGCCGTGTAATGCACACACACACACTGCCCCTTAGAGGTGACATCCAGTCATGGCCACAGGGAAAAAAATCACAACTATTGAGATACGTTTTAATTGCAGTGTGTTTATGTCATTTTCACCAGCTGGCTGGCTCACCAGAAAGAGAGTCGGATATTTTTTATTTAGAATGAATGTCCATATTTTGATCTCAGATAAGCAGTGCAAATCTGGCATAGCTCCTTTGATTTCAATACTGATTTTTGGAACGGATGTATCTGATGTCAGGTTCCTGACCCCAGCTCCTTTTCCTGAAAACTCTGTCACATAAAGATAAAGAATCGCAAGTGCGGCCACCATGCCTCTCCAGATGCTGCTGGGCATGGCCACGCTTGGAATACAAGAAATCCCATAATGACCAGAGGCAAATTGACATGCTGCCATCCACCTTTACAAATGAATGTGGAAATGATGAGAAAGGAAACAGCAGGCTAAGCCTATTACTTCATCAGCTGCTACAACAGCCACCAACCCTACTACTGCTCTGCCCCGTGCTTCCCTGCTCACCAGGACGCTACCTCAGCAAGGCAATAGGCATCCTCATGGAAAGCACGGCAGTGACATCCTTGCCAGGCCCTGGCCACCTCAAGGGACACTCTCTCGTGTCAAGTGCTCCTCTGTCTCCTGCCCTGATGGAGTAATAAGGAAAATCTGTCTCATTCTTTTTATTAGCAGCTGCTTCTGCCCTCCTGAGCCAGGCAGGGTAGCACACAGACAGACAGGAGAGGAACTGAAGAGCAGCAAATGCTTTCTTGTGTCCATCCACCTGATCTGACAGTAATTTCTCTAGCTAGGATTTTACATTAAGAAAACTGGCGTGTATGTGTCTCCTGTGCAGGACTGGAGGTGGGGAATAAGCTGTAAGCTGTGTGGGACACAAAGCCATCATGTAAGCATGCTAGGAAATGAGGCATTTAATTTAAAATGAGCAGAATGAGGAGCTCCAAGCTGCCGAGAATTGCGAGCCACTCCCCCAGCAAAAAGTAGCAGAGCATCAAGTCATGGGATGGACTTAGCATTGACATTTCAGGCTGCCCTTTCACTCCCTGGCCAGCAGAAAGCAGGCATACAGCAGAGGGCTGGGGCCACTCTTCATTGCAAAAAAAAGACTTCACAAACACGACTTGCCCCTTTCCCCTATTTGCCCCTTCTTTTGACTCCTGATGACTCCAAACACTAGGTGAAGCATCAGTGCTTGCATGTTTTATGACTTTTATCTGCACTCTGAGCAAATTGATTAGCCTTCAAGGCAGCAGATCTTCAGGAGTGAGATGACCATTTCTCTGGGCTAGGGACCTCAAGCAGGAAGTGGTGTGAACTGAAATGGGGAGAACCTCAAGAGCTAAAGAGTGATCCATCATAAAGTCGTGATGCAAGAGCTGAAGAAAAAACATGGGTTTGGCCCTGCTATGGCTGGAAGGAGGACAGGCCTGCTGAGAGAAGGAGAGAGACTATGGCCAACTAGGAACAGAAGAGACCTGGCCCAGTCTCAGCACAAGAAGCCAGGAGGTGGGGGTGTAGGAAACTAGGGTGTAGTTTGTCCTGTTACATCAGTCCATACTGGGACCGGGGCCACTCTGAAATGGAAGGGAAAAGTACAACCCCAACAGGGTGGTATACAGGACCTTAGGCAATGCAAGTCACTGTCCTTGTTCTACAAATTAAAACAACAACCATTTTGCAAACCATTACTGGAATTGCTCTGCCTGGCTTCAGTGGAGAAAGCAGGACTCATTCATTCCCATCTGACATTCACTTTTATCAGGTGACCAGGGTCAACCTACAAGGGAAACACCCAGCCAGACATTAACAAAACAGGAGGTGTGTGCGTGTGTTTGTACAGGAAGAGAGTGTTATAAAACTGCCACTTTCCTTTGGGGATAAACTTAAGATTTCAATGAGTAATTAGGTTCTTAGAGACTGTCCCTCTACACAAAATTAACCCAGCAGTGCTAGACATAGATGTCAAAAGAGAAGTCCTCTCCACAAGCGCTCTCCTTCCTTGGTGGGGATGATCATGACCATCATGCCTGCAGCTGGATCAAACTGCAGACCAGTGTGGCTGAGGATGTTCAGAGCCTGAAGGTCAGCAGACCAAACAGTGTCAAAATAGGTCTCTCTGTACTTGTAACAAAAGCCTCCAACACATCTTCCCTTATCCCATCACTCTCTTTGCTTTTCCTATTTTCCTCCCTTTAAACATGCCTTTCTTCCTGCAGAGATGTACTGTGGGAGAAACCTTGTCCATGCACACTGATCTTTGACATAGAGGCCTGAGGTTTCTGAGGAACATACGCAAACTGTTGTCACGCATAGCACTCAACCAACTTCCACACTGACCTTGAGCAGTCCTTCATCAGGTCTCACCAGAGGCAGGGATGATTACTCGGCTGCTTTTTTGGAGCGCCAAGGATATGTCATTTGCTTTTAACTGATTTTGCAGAAGAGGGAGAGCCCACCCTTCCCCTCAGGGTGCATCTGCATGTCCTTTCTAGAAGGCAGTGTAGTAGCGTGTCCATGGTGGGCTTACTTGAGAAGGAAGATCTGCCAGGCACTGTGCAGGGACTGAAAAAATCAAGTCACTGACCCAAACCCCAGCTTGCACAGGCAACACCACAGCACAGATTCCTCCACTAAATATATCAAGCCATTTTAAAATGACAAAATTGTTTTCCAGTACACATTGTAAGGATGCAGAATGTACTAATGCACTAGCTGCCATCCAAACTCTCTCCACTACAATAAGAGCTGCAAAATTTTTATCCTGGCTTGCAAAGAAGTGCCTGGATGCAAACAACCCTCAAAGCTCCCTGTGAGGCTGTGCTGACCACACCCTGCTCGCTGGCCTTCCTCCTCCTCCTGGGGAGAACAATGGGGCTTTGTCAGCACCAGGAGGAGTAAGCACTAGCAAAACACAATGGCCTTTTTTATCCTAGCTTCAAGGCATTTGTGGTTGGAAAAAGAAATACACTAATCGTGTAAGAGCAAGGAATATCTGTTAGAATTGTGCTTTGGCCAGAATTATGTATTTGACCTCCAGGGAATAAATCTGAACATGGATCACAGTCAAAACATTTTAGCTTACTCCTCTTTCTTTGCTTCAGCTAATTCTGAGGGCCTGTGCTTGTTCCTTTACCTACATGTAAATTCCAGTGGTGATCTAACCTCTAACATATTTAATGTCCTCTCTAGGTTGGGGAACCTATTAATGTTGTCAGAAAGACAAGTGGAAGCACAGGCTTGCTTATTGCTTGTGAACAAACTCATCTTTAATCCTTGAGGTCCATTTAGCCAGGAAAGAGTTAACATTCACACCTCTCTGAACAAATTGGCTCATCCAGAAAAAAAAAAAAATCCCAGAAAATTGGATGTCAGTAGATTATCCTTCTCCAGATCCATGGATTAGTGTGCTTGGAGAGGGTATCCAAGTGGAAAAGTATATAATATCACTGTGTGTGCAGGGAGAGCCTTTACCTCCACTCCAGCTCAATTACACATTTCTCTTATCACAGACATCACATGATGTCTACCCTCATGCCTTTCTTTGCTTAAGCCTATTATTGTATTTTTATAAATACTGGAAAGCCTCTTGAAATTGTGAAGTTTCTTGCTGCAATGGATAATAGTTTGTTTCCTCAGTTCTCTCCCATCTACTCTTCCATATCACTTCCTTATTTGATTAGTTCCCTACATTAAGTGATCAAGACATTGCAACACTCTTCCTCCCTTCTATTTCTCCATGACACACACACATACAGGTTTCCACCTACAGCTTAAGGCCAAACTCTTCTTTCAGATTCCCTTTTGCTAGCCCAGAGCAAGTGCCACAAGCTTAAATACTCGAGCCAAATAAATTACTCTGAACCTTCTCTGTAGGCTAAGAGAAAGATTGGGGTGCAGAGAAAAAACAGGACCCAGCATAGCTGATGCCAGCTGTGCCTCAAATGCCTGATGATTCCCCACAGAAAAAATGGTGCAATCAAAGCCTGGGTGGCTGAATGACATCTGCAGTGCCAGCTCTCCAAGTTATTACAAGTCTTGTGGCAGTGTGATGTTTCTTTTTAGAGCCCTGGCCTCAGGATCCAAGGGCTTGTCTGACATTCCCTGCTTGCTCTTTCTGCTGTGGGGTTTGGTTGGGGTTTTTTATTTATTTCCTTGCTTCCTTGCTTTTTTCCCCCCCGTTTATCCTTCCTAGTTATGGAAGAAAGCTTGAGAATACAGAACCAAACAGTTGAAAACAGTTTGAAACCCAGAGGCCGATTAACAATAGGAAGAGGATCTCCAGCAGATCGAGGGAGATGACCCTTCCCCGCCTCAGCACTGGTGAGACCACAGCTGTGCCCAGCTCCCCAGTACAGAGGGATGTGGACATACTGGGGTGAGTCCATCAAAGGGACAAAAAGATACCAGAGGAATCAGAGCATCTGCCAGACGAAGTGGCTGAGCGAGCTGGCATTGTTTAGCCTGAAGAAGCAAAAGCTTATCAGTGTGCATGAAGGAGGCCAGGAGGAGGGCAGGAGGCAAGGAATATAGATCCTACCCTTCCCAGTGGTGCCCAGTGGCAGGACAAGAGGCAGTGGGCACAAAGTGAAGTACAGGAAATTTTATTTTATTTTAAAAAAACTTTTTTTTTTTTCTTTCCCCTGTGAGGGTGACTGAGCACTGACACAGGCTGCCCAGAGAGGCTGAGTCTGCATCCCTAGAGATATCAGCACCTGGCTGGATATGGCCCAGAGCAGCCTGCTCCAGCTGACCCTGCCTTCAAGAGGGGTGGGATTGAGCGATCTCCAGAGATGTTGCGAACCTCAGCCCTTCTGTGATGCTGTGATTCTTTAACAAAATGCCAGAATTATGATTTGAAATGTTAATTTCTAGCTTTAAAGACACTCAAAATTCTGGGAGGGGATTTGTTCTTTTTCAGGACCAATGTGGGCAATATTATGTTCTGTTGTCCTTGAGCTCCAGTCCTCCTCCTTAAGTAGGCCCAAGCTCTGAGACCAGCCCTGGCCATACACTGCACAGTGTGTTAGACAATCACCTGCAATGGCTTCTCACGAGCAAGATGTGAACATCACTTTAACCAAGCAAAGATGAAGCTGAAGCTTCCACATTGCAATATATAGTGCTTGGGTAGTTTCCAGAGTGTGTGTTGTATATTTGCTCATTTAAACAACCACACGTGAAACTGAACCTAGAGGTGTAAAAGATTGAAGATATTAAGAGTTCTAGATGTGAATTTGTTTGAAGTTTGTTTTAGAGATTTGCAGAAGGATTTTTGTCAGGCTAATCGACTTTTAAAAGTTTTACATTTCATTTTTGAAAGTCTGATAAGAGTAATGAGTAGCTGTATTTAGTCGCTTTCATTCTTTAATCTGTTTGCTGCCAACAGAGATTAAAAAACCACACCTTCCTAGTATAAAACAAAAATTTAAAAGCAGTAATAAGCCCAATAGAATTATTGCAGAAAACCTCAGACTTTCCTCTTCTTTTTGACTAAAGCTGACCATCTCACATCAGATAAAAAACTCTTTTAAAGAGAAAGTGGTAAAAAGCATTTTAGGGTCTTATTAGTCCAACAAAGAGAGATGAATATTCAAGTATCATAATGAAATTGAATAATTGTGGAACTTAATCCTGTATTGGGTATTTGATTGAAAAGAGAGGGGATACTTTTCATTAAGTAAGTATATAAACCTACAAAATCAGAGTGTCTCCTGATTTGGGATAGCTCAGTTTTCTGTGAACCTGTTCTGAAACACTGCCAAGGGGTCTGATTCTGAGGAAATGATGAGGACTGCTCCTCCAAAAAGCAGTTTCTGAGTGATGCAGCCCAAGTGCAAGGATCAGACTGATTCATCGGGTGGAGAATAACGTCCACAGTGCAACAAGCATTACCAAGGGAATTGCCCCTTAAATCCTTTCCTCACTAAATTATTGCAGAATATTTCTCCCTCCAGACACACGCAGAGTTAAAATTTGCTCATAGACTTGAAATTGAATTTGGAAAAAACATTCTAAAAAAGGGTAAGGATGGAAAATATTTTGGTTCTTAGAAGTCCAGTACTGATGGACAGCTGTGATTATTATTCTACTCTTAGCAATTAACTATTGCTATACATTCAAATTGATTAAGAAAAATGTTAGCACTTATGGAATGAAAAGAATTTTAAATTTTCTTTTATTTATTTAATCTACTTTTTGTCATCTCAGCTATTTTTTCTCTTTATACTTGATCTCAAGTTTGAGTAACACAATCAAGCTGATCAGTCCTAAGATTTTTAAAGGTCAAAGAATGCCTGTGAACTAGGATATATCCTCACCTTGCTACAGGCACTACAGTATTTTACTGTGGCAGTGAGTGGAGTATCTTGAAGAGAAAATGATGCCATCAGGTAAAGCAAACCTGAGTCTCAAGAAAGAAGCTCAGGTAGGCTGTCCCACTCAGGTCCCTGTAGTCACCCTCCACTGATGTCACAAGCTTCTTGGAAAAGACGCCCATTTCTCAACATTAGCAACATGCCAACTATGCTGTTGGTGCTCGGTAAGCAAATAATTAGAATAACAAATGGAATTGTTTCTAAATATAATGTTCCACAAAGCTTAAAGAGATGCCATCTGCTCTGTAAGGTAGAAAGCTGGAGCCTATAAAAACTTCCATGTATGCTTAATTTTACACCCTCAAGCAACCCCAGGGACTGTTCAAGTGCATAAAATTGAGCAGATACGTAAACATTTGCAGATTTTCAGCTCCATAATCAGTAATTTTACATCTACTGTATTTTTCAAGGATCTGGAAAGAAGTTCTATGGCAAAAGATGCCTCGAGGGTCAACAGAAATAAGCTGTGGACAGCTCATCTCCACTTTTATTCTAGTGCTTGGCTTAACTTGGCTGTCTCCAAAACTCCCCCAGTTTGCAGTAGAAGGATGGCACGTTCCCAGTACTTTGGCATCCGAGAGACAGCAGAACATATCTCACTCCTGCTCAGAGCTGGAAGTGAAAACAGAGTGTGAGGAATCCAAAAGGAAGTTGTTGAATGCATGGCAGATGTTGTTACATTTGGCCTAGCGGTACTCCATGTGGCAGTCACACGACTGGTGATCGCAGCCAGAAGGGTTAATAGGGATGGGCACTCCTATGCGAGGGTTTTCTTTCAAACAAGAGTGGAACAAATGTTCTAAGTGAACCAATAACAGC
>NW_010287507.1:73468-81828 GCF_000700745.2 Antrostomus carolinensis
AAGAGAAGCTTGGAGCTAGTAGCCTGTTGGCTGGGAAAACAGCACATTAACAGCCAAGAAGAGACGTAAAATCAAGACGATCATTTCATGGGAAAGTGGGCTGAAAGAGACACCGTAAGACCACCCGATGCACCTCCATCCCATTTCCCTGAGTTTTTGCTGGCGCTCATGTCTCCTACAGACAAATGCAGAGATGAAGAAGCGATACACGCTGGTATGAATCATGGATTTCTAGGCCATGATTTCTAATGGGAGCAATGCCTGAGCAGAGGTGCATTACTCACATATTGAAGATGATTTATGTGGTTTTTACATAGCTGTTGGGCTTTAATTATTCACTTGATTATCAATAAAAAATAAGTAGTGAGCAGTGCAGAATATTAACATGCCTGAAAGGGGCATGCAGCCTCTTGTGTGAAATAAATGTGCACACGCATGGAGGCATACCTGTCCTGCCAGAGCCAGGTACGAGGACAAATTCACAAGCAGAATAAGCACATTTCTTTTCTTTTTCTTCCCTATCCCCTCCCCACTGCTTTCACAAACAAAACCCGCCAACCTGTTCATCAGCTCTGTGATGGCAGACAAATGTTTCAGCAAAACACGTGCCAAATATCCATTGAAATTGGCTGAAATTCAATATGATGAAATGAATTGATGCTGGCATCCCATTTGGTGCAATGCAATATCTGATCAATAGCAAGTAATTGGACATCATTTTCCGTAGGATAGAAAGCTGGGGCTGTTACATCACTCTGAGTTATGGATCATATTAATCACTGCCTAACTATTTCATCAATGTAATTTCTTTTCATCAGCTCGCTCTGGCATTTAGAACATTGGACATAAAACCTCTATACTGTATTAACTTGAAATTAAAAGCTGTGCAGCCCAATGAAATGGAACATTGTTACCACGGGTGTGAATGGTGTTCTTATATTGTAGCACAAGATTATACCATTGTCACCTTTAACAAGCAGAGCGAAGTAACAGGGGAAAAAAAAAAAATCAAATAGCAAGAACTCATCTGGACTGGGGGGAGATGTGCCCTTGCACTGAAGCCTTACCTTCAGTTCCTCCAGAACCGCAGTCAATGCAGGATCAGCAGGGGGAGAAATTCTTTTCAGCTTTTGCTAGTTCACAGACGTTTTCAAATTGTGAAACTACTGAGGATATATTAACAGGGCAGGTCTAGCAAAGGACAAGGTGTGGTCTCTCCATCCACCTTCCTATCATGGAATTACGTGCACCTCTATCAGCGGTCACTGGGATTCCTATTGCTTACTCTGTGCTCTTTCCATTTTAGCTTTCTTCAAACCTCTTCATGTACCCCACCAGAGGCACATTTGTGGAGGCTGTTACCATTGCCTTCTATCAGATAACTCAAAGTAATTTTCCTCCATCACACAGTAGCAGGAATCCTTGCTTAGCTTTTGGCAGTGAAGGAAAGTTTTTAGGCAAGTCAGTCAGAGAATTAGTGCCATTGGCTCTGCCACAGAGTAGAGACAGTTTCAGTCAGACCATGGCACAGTCCTGCTCTGAGTGACCAAAAAGCTTTTTATGGGGTACACTTCAGACATCTGTTTGGGCAACTAACTGCACAGTCTGGCACTCCACCACTGAACCCAAACCTTATACCACATACTGCTGTTTTCAGTAAGATCATTGCAGAAAACTGAAATTAATCCTTCACTCCTCAGTACAGACATTCACCCAGGCAAGTCCCAGCTCTGGGCTCGGACAAGACATAGGCATACAAATCCTCCCACACCCTGGTTTCTGTGGGAAATAAATTAGGAAAAGTAAGGAAAAAGGTGTTTAAGCCAGACCCCCGTCCTTCAGATCATAAGCACAAGGGCTGAACGACCCTGTCTAAGCCCATAGATGAAGCAGGCAAAGAACGGCCTCAAGTCTCCATTATTATTACACAGAAAAGCAATAGGCCTGTGTCCTGCCTGAAATCAGAACAGGAAAGCAAGTCAACAGCAGAAAAAAAAATAACAACCGGATCTTATTCTCAGGGCACCTGATGTCAGAGCTGCGGGTGCCTGGCACTTCTTAAAATGTAACTAGATTATTCATCCTTTCTTAGGTGAGACCATTTTCTCTGTTCTCTGTTTGGTGTGAAGCCTGTTGGGAAAGACAGGATGAGAGCAGATAATAATAGCGTTTCAACATCTCCAGCTCATGGTTTCTTGCCATATTTGGTGAATGTTTTCTTTAAACTCCAAACTCTGGGTCTGTGGGAATCTTAGCTTTCTCTTAAAAAAAATGCTGTCTGTTCCTTTTGATGAGGTAGAAAAGCCTGAAAACCTGTCATCCAACAGAACTGAAAAATTATAAACCAAAAAAAAAAGAACCATAAGTATGCATTACTCTTAAACATCTATGTTTTTAACAGTAACCTCATGATTTTTAGGAAGGTCTTATTGTCAAGTTTTGAGTACTGGAAAAAATTTGCCTTCACTAAGGTTTGCAGTTTGGATAGAGATAAAATCCCCATAGAAATATTTTTAAGTGCCACTGGCCAGAAAAAACTTGAATTATGGCAAAAGAGCATTTATGGGAAATTTTCTGTATTTTGTCCTCCCAGCTGGAATTAGAAACACAGCAGACTCAGTTTAGGGGTGGAGGCAAAAGAGAGACAGAAATTTATTTTATTTCCACCCCTGCTAAGGAAGATGCTTCCTTACATAATTAAATTTAAGTATGTGCCAACATCCTACTAGAACCTGACTTCATATTTCAAGTGTCTCAATAGGAATGTTTTATTTATGTAGAGCCAAAGAAAACAGTGAGACTGTATTTCTGCTTTCAGAGCTAAATGATGCTGGATCTCTAAAGAAAGCTTGGAAGGAAGTATGTGAATCCACCTTGGTTTTGTTTTTAGCTAAAGAAGTCAGAACCTCATGTTAATGGCGAGTCGAGGAATTAATTTCCTCTGCCTTCAGTGGCAAACCTATAGAGTATTGCATACAATAGGAACTGGTCTCTTATTGAAGTTGCACCAGCAATTTCTTCACTGAATCTGGACATGAGACCTTTAAAAACTATTTCAAGAGGAGACATCGCCTGTGCAGACAAGAGCGCAGGGCTGTAGGGGGGAATAGCACAGCTTTTTTTTTTCCTCTGTGGCTGCCTGGGAGGTTTAAGCATCACTGACAAAAACTTCCACTCTTCCTTCTCTCCATTTCTGCTGCTGACACTGGCTGTTCGTGCCTTTAATGGTACAGGCTAAATATGCAAATGTCTGCCTGTGGTTTGCGTTTTTTCACATATTGTGCCATTAAAGCTTAAAGTGATCCTGAAGCCACTCTTCAGGGAGTGCTGCTTCTGAGCTAAGTCCATTGCAGTCACTGTCACGGCACAAATCATCTGTGCGCATGCCACGTGTGCACTTAACATGCAGAGCTCTTCATTTTTCCACTGCCCATTGCTGCCAGTAGCACCAGTAACTCTCTACTGATACTCTTGGTGCTTTGTAATGGAGAGCCAATCCTGACATGGGCAAAGTGGGAAGACCCCTCTATAAGCCCCACAGGAAGTCAACTGTGATTACTTCAGAGCTCCACCAACTTGGTTCAAACTCCCCTTCACCCTCTGTTTCTGCTTCTTTTAATCTAAACCAAGAGCTATTCAGAGTGCAAAGGCATTTGCTCTTTGTCTATGGAAAATAACCCCCCATAACTCTTTTGTCTGTTCATGTCACTCAGATGATCAGCCACATCCTCTCTTCAGTGACAGCTCCCCAAGATGCATCTATTCTCTATTGCTCTGTTGTTTTACTCCTGCATTTGTAAGAATGACTTATTTTAGCTACTAATTATACTAACAGCCATACAAAGATAGGGCCAAAAATTGTAAAACTGCTTACAGAAGGAAAATGAAGATGCTAGGTTATCTTAAAAGGAGAGAGTCCACTACTAAATTCATTGATGCTAGCCTTCTGGGGTTACCTGCCAGAAAAGGTCAGGATGTAATTATGATGGGTGTGCTGAATGCATTGTATCCCTGATGCATGAAAATTTGTTAGGTCTAAGTATTTTAGCAGTACCCAAGACAGATTAAAATTCTTTGAGAACCACAAAAGCAATGTAAATTGTAGGGTCCTACCTATGGGATGATGCTCAAATATTCTGCAAGGGGAGCACACCCTGCAGCTCAGGAGCAAGAATCTGGTGCCTTGAGATCTCTTCCTCATTTCACAGTGGGTTTACTGAGGAGCAGGCAGGCAGCTGTGCTACTCTGTGCTCAGCTACACACTTATAGATACCATGATTATTTCATCCCACCAAATTCTTAGACATCTAAGAGTAGATGTCAATATGTCAAACACTACTGTGCTGTTTGCGTGTTACTCTCATTATCAGTACACAAAATTAGGTTTACATACTGTATTATGGCATTTATATAGCACTCATCATCAGGATATTTGAGCTTCCTACAAAACCCTTTTTTCCCCCTACAACCACCTAAATAATTTTTACAGGCATTTAGAGAACTCACGTACTCCTGTAATTATTGCCACGTTGCATCCTTCATTCTCTTGGTCATGTTCAGGAGCACAATTCACTTCCCCCAGTATTAGTGAGTAATAAATAATTCATACAAAAAATAAAAAAGACACCTAACAAAAGACACATGGGCACACTTGATGTGGTGGCTGCATTATACAGCCTGTGATGTCGTTTTCTGTGGTAAAGCCCTGTAGAATTTAAGAGAAAATGATAACCTTTCCTCACATATTGAACATCCTATAGTATAGAATATAATTAACAACTTTGTCAAATAATACAATCTGGTAGGATGGCTTGAAAAGGCTGCAGAAGACAGCACTCTATTTCAACTCCACAACAGAGTACTGTTACACTTCTATAGATCCTTATGGGCTTCATCCCTCTTAACTTCTGCAGTACCTTCCCAGGAGGGTTTGCACATGAGATGAGAAGAATGGTTGGAGAAAAATTACTGTAGAGAGACAGGAAAATGTCTGACCTAAATTTACTACCAAAAGCTGTCTTGGGAGGTTTAAACATAGCGGGACTATTCAGCTCCACGAGAAAGGGTTCAGGTGTGTTCCGAAGAGGGCTAATGGGGATAAAACCAGAGAAAGGACAGGAAAGTGCCCAGTAGAAACACAAATAAACTGCTTTATCTACCTGATAGTGATAGGTGGAGTACAAAGTCCCTGGCTACTGCAACAGCCCCTCAGCTACAGCAGAGGCAGCAATCGACAAGACAATCTGTGGAGTTGCCAGACTGGTGTTCTTCATAGCCTGTGAAAAGCTCCTTTACCCAAGGGGTTCAGAGGAAGCATCTGGTCCTTAACATGACAGACAACATGAGTTATTTTGAGCACAGAAGGGATCAGACAGCTTTGTTCAGTTAGCATATTTCTATCCAATGTATATGGGACCTTTTAATTTGTGTTCTATACAAAACTGCATGCTAGCCTACCATGAATACTCTCCATGCCCACAGAAACCAACCCCTTCCCACTTAATTGCCTTTTGACACCAGTCCTGTTTTGAGGGTATCCTCCCATAAAAGGTAAAACTTGTTTTTGAGTTGTCCTGTGGCTGTTCAGCTTTATTGTTGTTTTTCAGGAGAGTGGCAGGAAGAAACAGAAAATTATTCATTATTGTTGTTCATTGTCCTATAAACTGAAGAGCCAGTCTTTACTCTTTAGCTTGGAGAAGAGGAGACTGAGGGGTGACCTCATTAATGTTTATAAATACGTAAAGGGTGAATGTCAGGAGGATGGAGCCAGGCTCTTCTCAGTGATGCCCAGTGGTAGGACAAGGAGCAATGGGTGTGAGCTGGAACACAGGAGGTTCCGCTTAAACTTGAGAAGGAACTTCTTTACAGTGAGGGTGACAGACACTGGGACAGGCTGCCCAGGGAGGTTGTGGAGTCTCCTTCTCTGGAGACATTCAAGACCCGCCTGGACACCTTCCTGTGTGATCTCATTTAGGTTCCTGCTCTGACAGGGGGATTGGACTAGATGATCTTTTGAGGTCCCCTCCGTAGAGATGGTTTTCATCCAGATGGAAGGTCATGTGAAAGGAGTTAATAATGATCTAAGCTCTAAGAGGGATCCTGCATTGGTGGGAAGAGAGGCAGTTAGGCAAGAAGGGGAAGCAAATGGTTGGTTGGTGTTAGAACACAAATACTGTTTACATTCTGTTAGATAAACATAAAAGTTAAAAAAAAAATCCCTTGGAAAACAGCACAATGCTAACACTGCAAACTCAAACACACAGATAGGAGATGTCAGAACCATGTGACCTTAATTAACCCTCCTGTGTGCAGGCATTATCTAACTGCATGAGCATATATTATTTCTCCCCACAGGGCCTGTGTCTCACAATGCAGGGGACAGACAAGATCCAGTGCATGAGAAGCTGTTCAGTATTTTCCTTTCTCCTCTCTGTGTGGTCCCAGGCTTGTTTACTCAACACCATTCACTTCATGCTGAAGGTAGGACTACTCATCTTATCATGAACGTTCTTGTCGCATTCCTGACTTTAGCAGCTGTGGAACTCACATAAATGAATACACTTGTTTTCATCTGTGTGAAAGGAGAGCTTGGCACTGTCCCCATTTAGCTCAGGAGATTGCTGCTGAATAGTTTCTATGAGAATGTCCATTGCTCTCTCTGAAATGGTTAAAAAAGCAAATGAGATATGGTTTTGCCATGAGGAGAGCTGTTCAGTTTTAATAATAAGTCGTGCTACCAGTCCTGTATAAATTTTGCATTTTCATCCTAACCAATGTAAGTGTCGATGCCCTTATTATTCATAAGAATAATTAACCCATTTTCAGAATCCCACCAACTCCTTTGACCGAATGGCTACTGTGAGATGAACCCCAACAGCCTCGTCTTACTCTGCCACAGAATTATCGAGGCTTCAGCTGACCCAGAATGAAGTCCTTTGCATCACTAAGGTTGACTTTTTTAAAATTTTGTCATCTAGTTCCTTGCTACACTAACTAGTCTCATTTGTCTTATCAAGCCTCTCCCAACATAATTTTCATGGCCTTACTTCAGGAGTTCTTCTATTTTGGAAGTATCTTCCACAAGGGGAAAAACATATTTTTTTCCTTTAATTTTAAAACCCAACAGTTTTTAGAAACACCTGTCACTGTTTCCATCTCTCCAATCAGTGAGCAGTGCGGGTGTCTCTCAGTGGGAGCTGACAATTTGATGATACTTCATCAGTGTGGGGCCCCTGCTGAGAAGTAGATTGAGACAAAGGAAATGCCTCTCACCATTGGAACAAATAAGAAATCAGATTTTCTAAGTTATTGTTAGGTAAGTTCAATTTCTTTTAATTTTTAAAGTAAGTCTGCATGTATATGTGCTGGCATTAGTATTGGGAGTTCACTCTCATTTCTCTCTTGCAGCCACACAGGCATTAATGCTACCAGCAAAATGACAGTTCTCAGAAAATAATCACCAGGCTGGGATTCAAGAGCAGCACTGAAATGCTGGCATCACCAGAAGCTTCCTGAAAACCTCAGGCAAGGTTTCTTTAAGGTCTCAATTCACTGAAGAATACAAGACTAGAGCAACAATTCTTTAATCAGAAAGTTTATCTTGTTCCTGGTGGCATGTGTGCTCTGATTTGTATTTTCAAGGCTGTCTGCATTATCAGGAAGGACAGATGTACTTTAAAAAATCATGAAAGAAGGCCTTAAATTCCACAAAAAGCATGCATTAGTACTGGAAAGCAGGGAACATAGGAATATAGGGCAAAAGATCTGGGGAGGGAATGAAAATCCAGCCTCCCTGAACTGGTTGGAGATGACAAATCAAGGGGAACCTTCCCACTCGTTCTTTGGGAGAGAATGCCCTATTGCCTCCTAGATTGCTTGCAGTGAAGAGGGTCACAGCCTCTCTGCAGGTTGACAGAATCTGCGGTGCCCGAGAGGCTAGTGTCAAAATGCCCAGCCTCGGGCCACGTGAAGCATAACCAGCTGATGGAAATCCTCCTTATCATTCAGTGTGATAGGGCTCCTGTTTCCTGTCTTATGGATAACTGGGGCCCTGTGAAATTGCATAGCAGAGAGATTCAAGATCACCTGCAGCCATAATCCAGACAGTAAAGAGTAAGTCATATACATGGTGGGGCAGGATTACAGAAAACATGGTAAGGGTGCTCTTTGCACCTATACACACAGGGAATGACCTAGGCCCAGTTCCTCTTTCCTGCTGGGACAGTTTCTGTCCCTTTGGTCAAGCACTGTGCAGCCCTCAATTGTGAGGACTAAGACAGCATGTTGCAGGGAAGATAAGCTGCATCTCTGGGAATTTAGCTACCACTGGGGATGAGGGGAGTCCAACTGTATCAGGAATG
>NW_010287507.1:81856-86310 GCF_000700745.2 Antrostomus carolinensis
CACCTGCTCATTTCTGGTCAGACTGTGAGCAGCCCTTCCTGGGACTTTCAAAAGTATGTTGCAGAGAGGACACAAAAAGTCCTTCTACTGTAAACATTCCCTCCTCCTTTCTTGCTCTCCTTATTTCTCTGAGGCTCAGGGACTATACTCTCCTGGTGTCCCCACTAATTTCAACAATCTCAAGTAAAGCCAGAGTAGAGATGGTTTTCATCCAGATGGAAGGTCAGTGCATGCTGCACTTCTGCTGAAAGCAGATGGTCCCTCAGGAGACCACAGACAGACAGTGAAGCACTATCAACATCAGTTTTGGTGCATGA
This sequence comes from Antrostomus carolinensis, assembly GCF_000700745.2. NCBI lineage: Eukaryota > Metazoa > Chordata > Aves > Caprimulgiformes > Caprimulgidae > Antrostomus > Antrostomus carolinensis. The sequence continues at coordinate 82,174 of NW_010287507.1, forward strand.
AAGAAACTTGCCCTCCATCTTTGTGGCGTGGCGCCTGGATCCCTCTGCCCCATAGCCCATGCATCTCCTGCATTTTCTGTGGCTTTGCTGTACTCCCTTCAGTTCCTCCTTGGATGCCAAGTCCTGAACAGCCCACAGTACAAACCACAGCTCATGATGTCCAGCTGACTTTTACTGTCATAAACAGGCTGATATTTGTTTAATTTAGTGAAATAAATGCCTCTCTTAGCTGTTTGGAAAGCAAATCCTTCCTTACCCTCCAGCTGGTATTTGCTGTACTTGAGTGAGCCTGGTAAAAAGCTCGAGTTATAATTTAATGCTGCTATGTTTGTGCAGAACCAACAAGCCTTTCTCAAGGCCTCTTAGGGTTTTTTAAGCCAAGGAACTGCTCTTATCCTTGATGGAGCTCTCCAGTGCCTTAATAGCATTACATACAACAGATCTTCAAACATGGACAGCGAGCAAACAACATACTACCTGCAGCAGCAGGTATAACAGAGCATAATTATATATTGACGTAGGATCTTACTGAGCTTTCTGAAGCTCTCCATGACAGAGTCACATGGGACCTCTTTTTTGTTATTTACTAACGACTAAATGCTTGTGGTACTGCTAGTACAGTGCTACTGAATGGCAGGGGCGTGGCTCTGTGCTTTTCCATAGGTCTTTGCTATAATCCTCATCCTGACGTGGAAAATTTGGACTTTACTGTAAGCAGGCATCAGCATAGCTTTATTGATACCCATGCTGAATGATTCTAGAGAGTCTGTTTACAATTCCAGTGCTTTTGAGCACAACGATGGTCTTGCCATTGCCTTCAGCAGTAGGAGCAAGTCTAAGTGCCGAGACAAATTGCAGAGACACAAGGTGAATATGGGTGGTGGTTAAATGACTGGAAGCTTCCAAGGAGGACTAAAGTCCCAGATTTTTTGCCTCTTCCCTCTCAGCTCCACATACTGTTAAATCAGTTAACAGAAACACACATGCTTTAGGATGTACATATTTCCTCCTTTCAAAATTTATGTAGGTCTACTAATTTTTGTCTTCTGTGATGCCAAAAGGAATAAGGCTGATGGCTGGCACTATATTTATTGTTTTCTTTCCAAAAAAATCATATCTGCTGCAGGGCCAAATTTCTGTTCTTCTGCTTATAGTTGCCCTAATCCTATGTATATTCCCATGTGCCCGCCCCTCTCTTCTTCCTACTCGTCTCCCCATTTCCCTTTCACTTCAGTGCCTCTTATACCTTAGAGGCTGTCTGATCACATGCCTAAATCAAAGAGTTTTCTTCCAAATGATTGCTTTCATTCATAGTTCTCAGTTGATGTTAAAGGAGAACTGTAAATAAAGGAGTACAAAATTAATTGAAAGGGAATCATTTGTAGTCACTGCCTCAAAACCAGTAAGGTAATAAGCTTTGTCATGTTGGACCACGAACAATTAGTTTAATGCACCATTTCTCAGGTGCCAACTACCTGAGAGAATTTGGAGCCAGGTGAAGTCAGTACCCAAAGTGTTCAAACTGAATGAGTACCCAGAAACATACAAGGCAGAAAAGAATTATTTTCTCTTTCACTTGTATGTAACATTTTCACCCTACAAACCAAGAGATGGGAAGACCCAAAGCACTGTGTGAGCTTTCTTGAGAGTGATGAAAATCACTCAACCCTTTCATTTTAACATTTTTTTTCATTTAGGAAATATAATGAATGCACACATGAACCAGCATCAATATTTATGCAAAGATATGTGGTGTTTGTATGTGAAACATTGTATATCTTAATTAAGATTACTTCCTTCTAAAGAGCTCCTTCTGGAAATTAGTACAGCCTGCTGGGCATCCCAGTTGTTAATTAAAAACATGCTAAAAGACCACCACAACTTTGGTCAATATTTAATGACTCCCTGTGCCTCCAGGATATAACTCTAATGGATATTCTGGTGCCACTGGTGCCATATCTGAGAGTAAATCATGCTTCAGTGATTCCGTCTTGCAGCCAACTGCAGCACAGAGAACTTGCTTCACCAGCAGTTGTTATCAGCATACTTGGAATTTTTGACCAAGATCACTGAAAACTCAATATGAGAACAAAAAGCTACAAATTATTTCCACAGTATGTTAAAGTTAAGACAGTAGGCTGTAAAGTAAAGAGAAATCTCTTTATTAGATAGAGCTGTCTCAGAGTCACTTCTTCCTTTAGAAATCATGATCTACACAGTTTCATAAATCGATGAAAGGGTTTTGACCATTAAACTTAATTGATACCGAATTTAAAAGCACAAACTTAAATCATTTTGCCATTTTCTTTGATGATTAGTTTTTGGCTCCATCACTGTATGAAGCGAAAAAATCACAAGTACTGAAGAAGCAAGATTAACATGTTCAAAAGATGAAGCACTGTGAGAAGCGACATCTGGGGCAATGAAAAAGATGTTTCAAGGAGTGTAAACAGGCAGAAGTAAAAACAGAAAATAAAACCTGACTTTTAAGTAAAATCAGCAACAACTTGGATTTATATAGTGCTCCATATGTTCTAGATGAATAACACCCAAGGCATTTTGGAGTGAAGTAAGGTAAAAAGCACGATTGAGGCGAGAAAGTAAGAAAATAATTAAATTTCTTGAAAATGTTTTCAGCTTTGAGTAGGTGCAATTCTTCCCTTTAGATGGTTGTTTGTAATGGTGTTGAGGTGCTGTTGTTTTGCATAATTGGCTTTGGATAGGAGCCATGCTGCAGTGAAAGAGCAAAGACTGCTTGTAGTTGAAATGCTCATTCTATTTATTTATTTATTTTTAATGTAGTGCTGCAGCAGAATTCTGATTCCTTAGAAAAATCTAGCTGGAAAGAATGAAAACATTCAGCTGCTTGGAAATGCCATTGAGGCAGTTATGGAAGAAAAAAGGCCTTGGGTTGGAGAGAAAAGGAAGAGCTGCACAACATGGACAGTTTTTCCCCCCGGGGTTTGTGTTCTTTACCCCACCTCCCATTTACAGAGGTGTAGACCAAGAAAGTGGTTCTTGATGTTTACGTTTAAGGTGATTTTTTTCCAGCTCTGAGTACAGTAAAAATTAAAATAACCTTGTTGTAATATCTGTAATAACAAAGGATTGTCAGAAACAAAAATAAATATGGCAAAGTGAACAGCTGTCTAACAGTCTTCAGCATAAATCACAAACACAAGTGAGGCATGTTTTGTCTTTTTTACAGAGTGAAGAGTTGCACAGGTACAGTATAAAATGGAGTCTTTCCTTTTCTATCATTCACCAAGCATAGATCACCACATCAGCCAAGGCTTGCTGAACAGAAATGTATATGTGCTAACCCTATTCCATCCACGCATGCTTGAATCACTTTTCCACCATGATTTTACATTTTTCACAGGACAAAAGCTCATCAAGTCAGTAATTTTTTTGGGCCATCACTGGTAAACTGCAGGTGGGTAAGTATTTTGGATATGGATATTTTTCTAGCCAGAAGATCTCATTACTACTGCTGCTACAAAACCCCTCCAGGCTTTCTGATATAAAAGCCATGATCAGACACTGGGCCACTAGTCCTGGAGGCCTGTACGCCTGCAACTTCAAATACAGACCTCAGAATAAGATTTACATTTGTCAGGCTGTTGTGAGATTCCCAGAACAGTGAAATGGGCAACCATTTCACTTCTTGGCTACATGCCAACAGTAGGAGTTTTACAACTTATTAAAGCAGACATCATCTTCATCATCATTTGGATTTATCAGCTGTATTGTCCTGAAGGCCTCTGTCTGAATTAGGGTCTTACTGGGCTACAGTTTTTTATAGACAGCCAGAAGATACAGATCATATTTCAAAGAGATAAAGATTTATGTTTGAAAGAGGTTATCAAATGAGTTCTGTCTCAGAAAAGACCATTGATAGCGAGTACTTAGTCTGTCCAGCTGGCTCAAGGGCACTTCCTGATTTGGAGGAAGAAAACTTGCCAGCTTTTGAAATTAATATATTATTATTGCTGGTATCTTGCTTTTTAATCCTTCGCTATGTGGACATCATGATCCTCATCAAAAAGGAAACCAGAAGGGTGCACACATGCTGCCAAAAGCCTGCTAGAAAATGATTCTTGGCTAAAATTTTCAAAACTGCTTGAAAGGATTTCC